>NC_134785.1:50655055-50665055 GCF_046742065.1 Oratosquilla oratoria | reverse complement strand
CACTAACATTTTATCACCAGCATCATCGTAAGTTATAAAAAACATTACAAGATGATCACACTAATGTTAGTAGCACATTAACATGCTGTAAGATCGCCTGATCCCTTATTCATTTTTTTTATAAACCCTGTCAGATCATTCAGTCTAACTACTAATACTCTCTACCTAAGGAAAGAAAAAGGTGTGTGTGTGTGTGTGTGTGTGTGTGTGTGTGTGTGTGTGTGTGTGTGTGTGTGTGTGTGCGTGTGTGCATGTTTATACATACATACATACGTACATCGATTTAACCTTACATGTATTTTACCTTACGTTGATTTGAATCAACAGAGCAGTATGTTTTAATCTTTTATTTTCTCGTCGTAAGATTCACTTTGTCGTGAAAATCTTCGTTCTACATTGGTTGGATACAGTCACGCATTATTTCTGTTGGGCTGGAGTCTCATCTTCACTCAAAAAAAAAAAAAAAAAAAAAAAAAAAAAAAAAAAAAAAAAAAAAAAAAAAAAAAAAAAAAAAAATCCTTAATATTTTTTTGTATTACCTCCATGATCCCACTTCCCCCAAGGCTAGAAGCGCTGGTTAATCCCTACTCCTCCTTCAGGCATGCGCGCCCTGAAAGCTGTCTTGGCGGCGGCCGGAAGGCTGAGGTCGTCCTTATCTGAGGCACGCGAGGTCGACGTGGTCCTCAGGGCTCTTCGGGAGGTCAACCAGCCCAAGATGGTGGAGGAGGACGCTGAGAGCTTCGAGGAGATCCTGAGGGACTTCTTCCCGGATCCGCCCCCGACGCCTCGTCCTCCTAACCCCGCTCTCCAGGCCAAGGTGGAGAAGGTGAGCTCCGTCAGTCTCCTCTCTGAGCCTCTGAAGGTGTTGTCTTGTCTATATACTAATAAAAGAATTCCTCTTGATATCGATATAAATCGGACCGGAAACCGGAAATCCCTCAAGGGGACACGTCCCTTCCGGTACCTGATTGGCTGAAGGAGTGGTGACGTGACGGCAATGGAGACGACTGATTGGCCGAGAGAGGTGATGTGACGACAACGGAGACGATTGATTGGTTAAAGGCGCCTGCGTGCAAAGCGAGCCCCCGCGTAGTGGGGTCGGGCGCAGCCCGTTGCTCATCTAGTTAAGAAGAAAAAATATCTAGATATTCCTTATTTACTCATTTATCTGTTCATTATGTTAGATTTCATCCGGTTAATGTCACTTATTTTCTTGGTTGTTTTATGTGAATTTATCTTATTTTGTCTTTTTCTTTATTTGGTCTTATGCCTGTTGATTCAGTTTATTTAATTTTGTTTTGTTTTATATCTTTTTTACATTATTTTATCTTTGTATATTCCACATTACAAAGAAATATATCATAGAAACAGAAAAATAATGAACATAGGAACACAGAACCGGGGACTTGCAAACCACCGCTCCGGTAAGAAGCTTTACGACCTTCTCCTTCACCCTCTCCTCTTTCTCCTCCTTCACTTCCTCCTCCTCCTCCTTACAAGGTGTGCGAAGCAAACGGACTTCTCCCGACGGCGGAGTTCCTGCAGAAGGTGATCCAGCTGAACGAGATTCTTCAGGAGCGGCACGGCGTGATTGTTGTCGGCGGTGCGTGTGTCGGAAAGTCCACAGTCATCAAGGTGAGTTTCATTTTGTTTCATTTTATTTTATCTTATTTTATCTTGTTTATTTTTTATTGTGGGTGGGTAGTATCTTTTGCGGGTTCTCTTCAGGTCCCTTTCATTAAAGATCCAAAAATCACCTCTGAGTTGCTAGCAGAGGGTATTTTCTTTAAGACCCTTACAACAGTAACGCATAAGTATGGGGTACACGGGGAAATACGTTCAGAACCTCCGTGGTGTGGTACGGCATTCAGGAAATCGTTGGTTAAATTTCTCTTCTTATCTCGTTCAGGTTTTGGCCGACGCTTTATCACTCAAAGACGACGACGAAGGCGACGACGAAGGCGATGCGTCTCCGTCGGCGGCACCAGTCACCCTTGAGGTCTTCAACCCCAAGACCCTGACGCAGGCACAGCTCCTTGGGGCCCTTGACCCCCTGACGAGGGACTGGACCGATGGATGCGTGGCCTCCGTCGTCAGGTAGGGAGAGTCTTAGTATTTCGCAGGCGGTAACCCGCGCTTCTATCCCTCGGGAGATATTAGGAACTCAAAGTGATCTGCGTTTTCTTTTGAGTAGGACTTAGTCTCCAATTATGGACGAACACTGCGTGACACAGGTCTGTAGGGATGTCTCTAAAGTTCTCAGAATAAAGGAGAGATATGGTACCAAAATAAAATGTCAACAATATCTGGTCGATTAAGACGACACTATCGCGGTAGTTTTCTTAGTCATCTGGTGCCTTTGGTTAAGTTACGTTAGGTGTCGCCAAGTAGTCGCCAGCATTTGTAGACTACCGCCGTACCGACGGCGATATAGATCGAAAATGGCGTATTGTTGACATAGCAACAGCTATATTGTTGTCTTCATCGGCTATACATTCGTTTTGATTATCCGATGTTTTAATCAAAATGATAATGTATCCTTTAAGGATCCACAGTAAGCACTTTCTTAATTTATTCATGAACTATAATAGACTTTCGGGTTTTATATAATTTTGACTTTCAGGGTAGTTCAGTAGAAAGTGTAGCGAGGGGCTACGGAGAGAAGGAAAGAAGTTTAGTGAGTTCATGTCCTCTATTCGGGTGGGTCAGAACTGAACTAATTTACACATGACCGAAGCCATATATATATATATATGTATATATATATATATATATATATATATATATATATATATATATATACCGCATGGCCAAGCACCCATGGTGCGTAATTATCCATAGCTATATTGGACTGAATCAGCCTCGGGTTGCAGACAAGGCAGGTGTGCGCGTCACGTCGCGGCAACATGGTCAGTACAATGCGCGCCCCCATGAGTACGCCACGTGGTATCTACAGAACCTTAACACCTCGCTCTCTCCCTCTCCAGAAATGCTCACACTTCGTCGAGTAGGACCTGGCTGGTCCTTGATGGCCCCGCCGATGCCTCATGGGTGGAGGACCTCAACACGGCCCTCGACGACTCTAAGAGACTCTGCCTCTCCTCAGGCGAGACCATCCCGCTCCCGAAGTCGATGGCGCTACTCTTCGAAGTCCTCGATCTGGCACAGGTGAGCAAGGGAGTTTCTGAACAGGGGAGTTTAGGAGTGCCGGTGTCTACACTCTTCACATGATGGGACACTTTATATGATGTATTCTGGCTAATTAGACAGCCATTTAGAGGACGGTTGTATGAAATGTGGCGTTTGTCTCCCCAAGACTAATATTGTAAATTATCTTGCACAAAGTGGTGAGGAGCCTACGCTAGGAGGCGCTGAGCAACTGCTGCCCAAGCCTTCACCTTTGCCCTATACGCTTCGGGGAATATTGGGGGAGGTAGTAATCGCTACTAGGAGTCGGAGAGGAGAGTGGGATTCGAACCCATAACTAAATAAATACGAGACCAGCAGGCTTTTGATGACGCCTTCAGCGTACACTTGCAAAAGGGGAATAACGTACATTATCCAGGGTTAATTTTGACATTTAATCAAATGTTTCCAGGCGTTCCTTGAGGTCAGAAAGCTCCTTCAGACCGTATGAATATGTGACTAATAAGATTTTTTGGTTATCTATGTGAGACACAGACAAACAACCACATACAACGTCTGAATTTATGTACAATGTCCTCTCGGTTCCCCAAATTCTTTGATTTTCTTTTTCATGTCACCCCTCAGTCACACTTCCAAAATTTCCTCTCTGAACCCAGGTTAAAAACCCCTAGCTTAATCCATAGGCGTCAGGGATCCTTCTATGTCTATTCAGGTTCTTGCCAAGTGGTTTTCTCTGGCTAAGGAACCATCGTTGTCTAAGAGTTAACGAAATTCAATGAGTACCCGGGTCATCGCGAACTTCGCCCTTAGACGTCTTGTGTCCGTTGGCAGGCTTCCCCGGCCACCGTCTCCCGCTGCGGGATTCTCTACCTCGAAGACGTTCCCAGCACCTTCTGGCCCGCCCTACTCCACGCCCACCTCCACGAGTACTCCCTCCTCCACGCCCACGAGGACCCCGGGCAGGCGCCGCCCGTGGAGGTGAACCCGAGCACGCCTGCCGTCTACTGGTGGTGGCCGGAACACGCTCGCCTCTTGCCGGAAATGGCCCATTGGCTTCTCCCACCGACACTCACGTTCCTGCAGAAGAACTGCTCCTACCTGCTCCCCGTCACCGTCGTCGGACTCGTAAGGTGGGCCTCTCCGATTCTGGCTTGTTCTTGTCTGTTGTTGTCAACCGAAGACTGTTCCCGACCTTTTCTTCCTATTACTAAAACCCGGTGACGTGTGTAGTTTTACCTTCTCTTCCTACCACTGCAAACCAGTGACAAAGAAACTGTTCCACACTAACAGCACACAGAGCGTTCCAAAGTTTCTTCTTTGAGAACTCAGCAGGAAAACCTGAGGTGTTTTAATGTAGATGAAGGAAGCCTTTTTGAGAAAAGAGAGAGTTCATGAGTAGTATGCGGGAGATTGACGCAGGGAAAATGTTTAGACGAAGGCTTTCTTTCATCGACGTTGAGAGCGGACTGATTATTATATGTTTGTGGTCAAATGCCCTGTATACATTATTGCTGCCTCTCAAGAAAAAAAAAAAAAAAGTAGCGTTAGAGTGTGCAGCTACAAGAGAATTTCATAAATTGTGCTCTCTCTCTCTCTCTCTCTCTCTCTCTCCATCTATCTATATCTATCTCTTTCTCTCTATCAGACATCGAACTCTATATCTCTCTCGGACATCGAACTCTCTCTATCAGTCATTGAACTCCCTCTCTCTCTCTCAGACATCGAACTCTCTCTCAGACATCGAACTTTCTCTCTCAGACATCGTACTCTCTCTCTCTCTCTCTCTCTCTCTCTCTGAGACTCCGAATTCTGGTTGCTCTCCCACGCAGGACCGTCTTCCCCTTGACCCACGCCATTCTGGACGAGGTGCACAAGGACGCAGGCATCCCGCAGAAGGAGAAGGCCAAGCAGGGGGTCGTTTGGTCCATGGCCGCCTTCTTCTTCGCCGTCGTGTGGGCCCTGGCGGGGGCCCTCGATGCCAGCTCCAAGGAAAAGTTCTCAGAGTTCTTCAAGAAGCTTGTAACAGGTTCATTTCGGGATGTGTTGTCTGACTTTTGATCAGTGCGAATGCTAGGTCTCATGTTTGTGTGAGTTTGTGTGTTGTGTGTGTGTGTGTGTGTATGTGTGTGTGTGTGTGTGTTTATGTATGTATGTACGTGTGTGTGCGTGTGTGTGTGAATCATACACAACAAAGGGAATCCAGTATCATATTTGTATCTTACCACCAAGACTGTTTCGTTCGTCTAGTGTGTCGCTTTATGTCTTTAGGCCCCCGTTGATAAGAGAACAAGGACACTGTATGACTTTTGCATGCCGCCATTTTGTTCTTACAAAATGGCGCCGTAGATTACAAGGACCAAAACGTCGTAGGGGTTCCAGTGACGTAATTTTCTTTCAAAGAAAACGGAAACTTCATCCAATGCTCTTGTTACTCAGCTTTCGGTTCTTAAGTAGCCCAAAAGGTCTCCTGTCGGCATGTTCCGCCTTTGTAATTCTTTGTAATCCTTTGTAAGAAGGACGACCTGCCGAAGGCGCCTGAAAGGATCTTCTTCGCCTTTAACGCCGACGATGTTGCAGGTCATCAACCACAGCACGAGACGCCGGAGGCCATAGGGCAAGTGTCGTGTCCGTTTCCCTCCGAGAGCTGCGTCTTCGACGTCATGTTTGACCCTAAACAACGCTCCTACTGGCGCTTCTGGGCCGACGCCACTAAGAACGCCAACCTTCCGGATACGACAGACATTGCGTCGCTTCTTGTGCCCACGGCTGACACCATCAGGTGAGTTGTTGCAGACAAGGAGGAAAGAGAGAGAGAGAGAGAGAGAGAGAGTGGCCTCGTTAACATTGACCACATACAAACATTGGTTTTAAGTGGTTCACTTTTACAAATCTTAGTCGAACTTAACACTCCATCAGAGGAGGCAAACTAAATATGGTCCGTCAGCTATTAGATCCCAGTAGTGGCATCATTTTTTTTTTTTTTTTAAAGGGTTTGTTGCAGGCATGCATGAATTCTTAATTTCGATAATATATATCAACTGACGTGGAAACTAATGTACCTTTGATCAATTCCCATTCTCCACCTTAATGAAACGTTGACCCCAATATGTCATCATCACCATCATTATCATCATTGCTATAAACATAATCATTAATGTCATTAAGACCCTCTTCCAACCTGGCAGGGTACAGCACCTGCTCTCCTTGTACGGCCGCGCCGGTGTCGGGGTCCTTGTGGGCAGCGAAGGAGGCAGCGGGCGACGAGTCACCATCAGACACCAGATGGATCAATTGTCCCGCGAGAACTTCGAGACAGTTTCTCTCAGTATCACTCCCGCTACAAGGTCACAACACGTGCAGGTGTGGAAAGAGAAAGAGAGAGAGAGAGAGAGAGAGAGCAGAAATTTACACTAGTCTTCAATTATATACATAAACTCTTTCAATCCTCTTAATATTTTTCTTTTCGTCATTCTTTGTCTTTTGAAGATCCTTTGAAGCTTCTGTCATTAACCTTCCTTCTTTTCTTTAAATCTCTGCAATTATCTCATTTTTCCTCGTGTCTTATCTATTCTAATCTCTGTTTTTTTTTCTATGAACAGTTATCAACATTTATGTTATTTTTCACTTTACATACAAGTGTGTTTGTGTGTGTGTGTTTATGAATTGATATAGAATAATATCTTTATGTAAATTTTTGAACAAGCGTACAAACACACACACACACACACACACACACACACACACACACACACACACACACACACACACACACACACACACACACACACACACGTGTTGTTTTCGTTTTTTTTTTCAAAACGCGATCCTAAGAAAGGTAATCTGTTTAGATTTTCTGTATTTCTTGTCTAGCTTAGTCTAAAAGCTATATATTGGCGAGGATAGTGGCGTCCAAGCTGATTTGTGTGATATGCATGACCTAAATAGTAATTCAATTAATAGCAAAAAGATAACACTACAAACATTATTGTCAGAAATCAGTGTTGCATACCTCCCATCTAATTGTCAATACTTCCTTACTCTTCATTACTACACCTTGTCTATTCATTTATATTTGTTTATCATCTGTTGACGCCGTTTTCCCACAACCTAGTCAGTGGTTCTAGACCGCTTAGAGCTTCGGTCGTCTGGCCGATGGGGTGCGAAGGGGGAAGGAAGACGGTTCGTCGTCTTCGTGGACGATCTCCACCTGGCTGACTCCGACCCATTCATGGCTCGCCCGGTCTTCGAAGTCCTCAGAGAGGCGCTGCAGAGGAAGGAATGGTAAGACATGACGTCATCACGCTTTAGTGAGAGAATGGGAATGAGGGAGACGTTGGACAGGGGAGTGGGGAGTAAGGTGTTGTGTGTCTGTGTGTGAGAAAGATACAAAGATATACATACAGAGAGAGAGAGATAGATAGAGAGAGAGAGATAGGGGGAGAGGAGTGAGAAAGCAAGACAGACCGATATCCTGCCAAGAACTACTCCGAACTCCACCCATTGTCTTCTAAGCTTCCTCTTCTTTCTTCATGTTACAGGATAGGAGTGGACACCATCGTTCGCTTTCCTCTTGAAGACATCAACTGGATCGTTGGGGCATCCCTGGGGCCGCGGGTGCGCGGGGGAAGAAAGCGCGGGAAAGGGAGGAGAGCGAGTGAAAATGTGAAGAGGGGGTATGGTGGAGATGGGGGAGAAAGGAGCTTGCTGGACTGTCGGTGCGTGTCCTGCTTTTCCGCAGTTGTAACACACCCGATCTCAGACGACCTAGTGGCCGGGATCTTCACGGCGCAAGTCAACACCTTCCTCAGGGTGAGTTCTTCGTCTGTTGTCTCACATTTTTCATTCAACATCTTGCTCGTTTCCGGTCTTTGGTCGTTTGCAGTTCTTGTAGGAAAAAAAAAATCCAAGTAGAAGACGCGGATCACTCAATTCTTGTGAAAGTTAATCGCAATCCTGGTGGCTACATTTTATTATTATTATTATTATTATTATTATTATTATTATTATTATTATTATTATTATTATTATTATTATTATTATTATTATTATTATTATTATTGTTATTGTTGTTGTTGTTATTATTATTATCATTATTATTATTATTTAATTTTGCTAGCGCGGCAAAATGGCGTCGGTCCTTTCATTTCTTATTTTACTATGGTGACTAATCTTTCCGGAGAGATATGACACCCTTTAAAGGTTCTATTATGGCAAGCTCCAGGCAATTTCATTCACGTCAGGGAACTGTTTCATATAAGACAACCTGCTTCTTTAGTGTCTGACAGGAAAAATACCTCCATCATCTCATTGTTTTCAGCTCTTATTGTCCTGTTTCGTCATTGTGCTCCCTGGAGCTCATTCTGAAGATTTTTTTTTTTTCTTATCAAATGAGATATTTTATTTTCTCTCCCTTTGTGCAGGGATCAAAGGTTAATTCGATGGATAATGCAGTCTTCTTCACATGTATTCTCGTACTTATGCATTGCTGTTGTTTAGCTTGCTGGAGACAACTTCAACACTGAATAAAATCCTCAGGTATCCAGTAATTACCACTAGTGTTTGGTCCCCTCTTTTGAAACTTTATAGCCCTCTCCCTGTCCCCCAAAGGATCTTTTGTTGGATCCAGGTTGAGAACCCCTGGAGCCTAACCTAACCTAACCAGGTTGAGAACCCCTGCCATCAAGCATAAATCCTTATCCTTCTACTATTCTCTCTCTCTCTCTCTCTCTCCCTCTCTCTCTCTCTCTCTCTCTCTCTCTCTCTCTCTCTCTCTCTCTCTCTCTCTCTCTCTCTCTCTCCTTTTATTTTATCTCCTTTTCGCTCTCGTTCTTCGTCTCCAGTCAGGTGGTTTCGTTCCGGACATCTTCACCGTGGTCGGGGGGATCGTCTCTGGCACCCTGGAGGCACTTAGCTACGCGCGAGACGCCTTCCAGCCCACTCCAGCACAGTGCCACTACCTGTTTGACCTCAACACCGCTGCCCGGGTCATCCACGCCCTCGCGAGGGGGAAAAAGGACACCGTGGAGACCAAACGTCACTTCGTCAGGTTGTTGTCCTTTCCCGTACTTGCACACGCACACACGTGCATTATAGCAATATAAAATATTCCATAACTAGTTCAAACCGGGATTCGTGTTCGAACATTTTGGTGATGCCGTTATCATAGAAAGAGTCGAAAGCGTTGGGGATGGAGTGTTTAAAGAATGTGCACACGAGGAAAAGATAGAATAGAGACATACCGAGGGTGATAGAAAAGGAGTTAGTGTAAGGAAAAGGAAATGGATATTTACTGTAGAGGCTAGATTAAATGGTGTTGAATAATAATACTCAACTCCCGTCCACGTGAGGTTACAGTGTCCGCAGACACGACAGAGAATATTGTTCTCGGTGATGCGCTCAACCCCTTTGTTTGTAGAGGAAAACCCAGCAAAGTGTTCTTTGTGTCTGTCTTCTGCAGGTGAAGGTGGTAGGTCCTTCTGGGTCCTTCACCGAGCAAATATTTAATATTTTCTTTTGTCTGTAAATACTGTAGGGTGATGGCGTGGACGATGTTTTAGATGACACATTGTAAAGTATTACTCAAAGTTTTAGAGCAGTGTATCTCAACCTTTTAATCCTTGTCGAAGTCATTCATAAACTTAACAAAGCCATCAGCTCTAATCAACATTATCATGGGCTCTAACTGTCCAGTTACGTACTGCTATTTCTATGACAACATTATAAATGCAAAGAATTTCTACTTCTAAAGATTATTTGATCCAAAATAATGTCTACTTGTGTTCAACTTTTCCTCATAAATTTTGACAATTTCCACGGGTAATTTTTGTGGTTGGACTTATATTTTGTTGGCGGG
>NC_134785.1:50635055-50640055 GCF_046742065.1 Oratosquilla oratoria | reverse complement strand
GGCTTGTTGTGAAAACTTCCTCCAAGTTGGTGGGTAACCGCACCTAGTTTCAATTTGCATTATTCACAGGATCGGTGCAAAGGATGACTGCAGAATGTGTCACTTTACTAACAATAAATTCCTTGAGTCAGGCGAGGTCAACAGACTGACCTTAGGCTGCTGCCAAGAGCGCCATTGTTACACCGAGAGGCAGGAGGTCACAGATATACAGTACGTCTCCACTCCAGAGTTTCCAGAACTTGTATGTGTGTGTGTGTGTGTGTGTGTGTGTGTGTGTGTGTGTGTGTGTGTGTGTGTGTGTGTGTGTGTGTGTGTGTGTATGTGTGTGCGTGCGCGCATGCGTACGTTTGCAACAGTGTATGTTTGTGTACATGTGTTCGCAGTGTTTATGTATGTGTCTGTGTGTGTTCGCGCAGGCGTGTGAATATACGTACGTATCTAATTATTTATCTGTTTATTTATTCATCTCTATTTATTTATTCGTCTATTTATTTTTGCCCTATTTACTTATTCACTCATTTATTTATTTATTCATTTATTTATTTATTTATTTATTTTTTGGTAGTGGAAGTAAAACAAAGGTGCTCTCGGAATAGATTTTACTCTTAGAGTAAAATCTATTCCGAGAGCATTTACTTCCACCACCCAAAACTCATATCTGTCATTTGTTTTCTAAATGTATTTATTTACGTACTTATTCTTTGTTTATTCATTTATTCACCTGTTTATTCATTCGTTTATACACTAATCTGTTGATCAATTTATTCATTTATCTCTTCATTTACACAATAATTCATTCGTAATTTATCTATTTATTCACGTATTCGTGTACTCGTTTATCTATTCATCTATTTATGTGTTTTTGTATTTATTTTTTATCTATTGTTATTATCATTATCATTATTGTTGTTGTTATTATTTATCATTATTATTATTATTATTATTTGTTATTATTATCATTATTATCATTTATTATTATTTATTATTATCATTATCATTATTATTATTATTATTATTATTATCATTATTATTATTATTATTATTATTATTATTATTATTATTACTATTATCATTATTACTATTATTATTTTTGTTATTATTATTATTATTTATTATTATCATTATCATTATTATTATTATTATTATTATTATCATTATTATTATTATTATTATTATTATTATTATTATTATTATTATTATCATTATTATTATCATTATTATTGTTATTATTGTTATTATTATTATTATTATTATTATTATTATTATTATTATTATTATTATTATTATTATCATTATCATTATTATTACTATTACTATTATCATTATTGCTATTATTATCATTATCATTATTATTATCATCATTATCATTATTATCATTACTATTATTACTATTATTATTACTATTATTATTATCATTATCATTATTATTACTATTACTATTATCATTATTGCTATTATTATCATTATTATCATTATTATTTATTTACTTATTTTTCTTCAGCGGCAAGAGTCGAGTGTTGAGCCGCCGTCTGGCCCTCCTGAAGGAGAACCTCCTCCTCCGGGTCCACGGGGCCGTGGTCAAGGGCCTGGCCTCCGCCCACCAGCTCCCCTTCACCCTCCTGCTCGCCCTCGACGTCCTGCGGTACGTGACGACTCGATCTCGGGTCCTTTTGCTTCGATTTTCTTTTCTGTTGTTCCTCCATCTCGGGTGCTTTTGTTCTGGGTCCGTTTTCTTTTGTGAATATTCTTAGAACTGTAGTCGAACGAACAAACAAAGGGGATTTGGTAACAGACTAAGGTTAAGCCTGACCGCAAACTGAGACGCAGGCGACGCAGGCGACGCAGGCGACACAGGCAACGCAGCACAGAGTAAAGGCGAACTTCATTTTGCTAAACTGAAACACAGTTTGAACTTCAGTCTCACTTAAAATGCTTCTAGATGTGCTACCTCAACGTTTCAACCAAGTTCAAACTCTAATTCAATTCAGCAACAGGGAGTCTGCCTTTGTTCTGTGCTGCGTCGCCTGTGTCGCCTGCGTCGCCTGTGTCGCCTGCGTCGCCTGTGTCGCCTGCGTTGCCTGTGTCGCCTGCGTCGCCTGTGTCTCCTGCGTCGCCTGCGTCGCCTGCGTCCCAGTTTGCGCTTAGGGCAAAGAGAGAGCTTTCTTCGGGTGAATAAAACCCGCTGTGAAAGAGTTTATTTATCTTTTATTTTTATTCATTTATTTATTTATGTATCTATTTATTTATTTATTTATCTATCTATTTATTTATTTATTTATTCATTTATTTATTTATTAGAAAAGTTATCATTTTCAAAACACCGAGAACAAGATCGGTGTCTCTTATAATTCTGAACATTCGTCTTGTTCGTATTATACCGATTCGGCCTGAAACATAACAGGGTCACCACTACTGGTGTGAATCATCTCCCCCCCACCCCAAAATGGCTTTAGATCACGTGCTGGACTCGTGATCGACAGTTATCACACCCCCGGAGGAGAAAAAAAAAACCCTCCTTGCTCAAAGGGGATAGTAACAGCTGCCTACAGTGCGTAGTAACCTTTGCCTGTTCTACGTTCCCTTCTACAGGCTCTCAGGAGAACTGTCTCCCGAAGAAGAGCAGTTCCTCTGTCGAAGCGGCGTCCAGTCCTGTGAAGGATCTCCCCACGCTGCCTCGTCCTTTGCCTCACAGACGAGTCCTCCTGACGGCGACGCCCCTCTCGCCGAAGAGGTGCGGCGACGCAGAAGCTCCTCCTTCGTCGCTCAGACAAGTTCTCCTCCTGCAGAAGCTCACGCCGAAGTCAGGAGGCTTTGGCCTTCGATCTGCCAGCTCGAGGAGCTCGCCGTCTTCGCTGGTAAAAGAACAAAGAACTTTTTTTCTGAACTTTTTTTTTTCTCTTCCTATGCGCATGAACACGTCTTGTGAGCTTTTTTTTTTCTGTTTCCGTGCGCGTGAACAGGTTTTATGATTTTTTTTTTTTTTTTTTTTTTTTTTTTTTTAGGATTTCCAGAAGCAGGAAGACATCACGCGCAAGAATCGATCTGAGCCCTCGAGAGTTCTTTGATCTCGTGAGGGATTTCTCTTCTCGGAATAAGATCGTGGGAGGAGTTTCAGATTCAACGTGCAAGTCCGTTCACTCACGCAAATGCATAAGATCACATGAAGTTAAGCACACACACACACACACACACACACACACACACACACACACACACACACACACACACACACACACACACACACACACACACACACACACACACACACACACACACACACACACACACACACACACACACACACCTCTTTCTAGGTATCAGGTCTAATAAGAATTCAGATAAACTAATCTAACAATTCAAAGAAGCAAAAAATAGCAAAGAAATTTTAGATAAATATGTAAATATATATTTACTGTTGTGCTCTTCTGTGGCACGCGTCCTGCCCACACCATATCACCAAGATGCAAAAAGATGTTCGAAAAGTTGACCTTGGTCTCAGATCACAACATAAAACAAAACTATGATTCCGTGTGTAATTCCACGTCAATCTTCTTTGTAATCTTTTTCGTAAAGCTTAAGTGTTTGTAGCATAGACACTGTAGAAAAAAAGAAGACAAAAAGCCTCTGAAGTCACCCTGACGATCCACCTCTAAGCCTCTGATGTCACCCTAACGCTCCACCTCTAAGCCTCTGATGTCACCCTAACGATCCACCTCTAAGCCTCTGATGTCACCCTAACGCTCCACCTCTACCCTCCCCCCTCTACCACCCTTTCCCCCCCTTTACCCCCCCCCCCCACCGCCTCTTACATCTTTCCACTAGTCCTTAGGGGGATAGTACAACCCAATTGTGGGAATAACTTTGTTAGAATGCGTAGAGAAGAAACGGAATGGTTTAATGTGGGCACGAGGCTGAGGTAAGGGTGTGTGGTGTCGCCATGATTGTCCAATATTTCTGTAAATGGAATTGAAGAAACAACGTTCGGGTTGTAGAAACAACGAAGAATGGAGATGTGGGAAGGAGGGGCAGAAGTAAACTGTAAATGACATGCCATTTTCAGACAATGGAAAGCAGTGGCGAAATGCCACAGAAATTGACAAAAACGCGTGGAGTGAGATGAGAAAGTTGCTTAAACACGCCAAAAGAAACATGGGCTGGGGGTGGAGCGTTTATTCCTGACGTTTCGTCTACTGACCTTTTTCAATGTAGACGAAACGTCAGCAATAAACGCTTCACTCCCAGTCCATGTTTCCTTTGCCGTCTTTAAGGAACTTGTTCACATGGATATTTTTCAGAAATGAGAAAAGTTTGGCATAAGTTGCAAACAGTTCCTTTTTACGTAGTTATGTTATTTTCATTTCACTTGTCCTCTTTTAGGCTTCCTGGAGGAAGTAGCTGCCGTGGGCGAGGATGGGGGATGGCTTCTCAAGTTCCTTCGTACTCCTCTGCCGAGGAAAAATCTGCTCCCACTTCCTTGGAGGAAGCTCCATCATGTCCCTTGGTTGCTCCTGATGCGGACGCTCAGACCCGACAAGGCACGTAGGGCGTATCACTGAACGACACCATGAATTGAGGAGATCATCGACTCCTGTTCTTTATGACAAAGACCAGCTCCCATTCCCAAAAGCAGCGATAGAATCTGTACCACAGAAACATATATTCCTCCTAAAGTGTTGCTTTTAGTCTGAGAACCAATTCTAATATCCTGTTGTTCAGATAATCTGGTCTGTAAACGATCTTAAGTTTCTTTCATTCATCCAGATTGTCTGGGCAGCTCGGGGAATCATCACCGATGTCCTGGGGAAACACTTCGCGGACTCGCCGCCGCTAGAGCTCTCTTCCTACCTCGGCGTCTCCCTCGCCTCCGCCCCGAAAGCCTCGGGACACATCAGCACAAGACTTCGACACCGTTCTTCGGCTGTGGCCTCGGGACGCGTCGTCGTCGGGGCCTCCAGGCTCTCTCCTCCGCTTCTGCTCGTGACCGCCCCCGGGGTGGATGT
>NC_134785.1:50595055-50630055 GCF_046742065.1 Oratosquilla oratoria | reverse complement strand
CTCGCCCGGGGCTGAAATAATATCAGTATCGCAGCGCTGAGGGGTGTTACTCCAACTCTCGTGGGCGGGGAGTTGGGGGTGTGTGTGTGTGCAAGGTCATAGCATTACCCATAGATCGGACCTACGAGCTCTGAGCTCTCTTCCAGGAGGGAAATAGCTGTCGATCACGAGTCCAACACGTGATCCAAAGACCAAGTGAATACACACACACACACACACACACATACACACACAGTTCTTGATTTGGGATAGTAGAGAACCATGATGTCATAGAGAGAAATAAAAAAAAATCACATTTTCGAATTATATGTAAAAAAAAATCATACTTTTCGTAAACTCTTGGAAATGCTTTAGTACACGCTGGAGCCAAACATGAAACTAAGTTTAAAATTAAATTTAATTGGAGATTAGGAGACAGGATAGTCCTTTTCCCCTTTAGAAGCGGGAGGGGGGGGTTGCCCAAACACATTAGAAATATGCATTATACAATACATATTATCTTTGGGAAGAAGAAACTTCCTTTCCAACTCTGGGTTGTTTTGAGAAACGGTTAGACAACTTCATGGATGGGGATAACAGGTGGTCATGGACATGGAACTACCTAGTGTAGGCCTTATGGTCTCTTGCGGTCCCCTTCATTCTTATGTCATTACATGCGGTTGGAGGGAGGGAGAGCACGTCACGCAAGTGAGGAGAGGAGAGGAGAAGAGAGGGGAAAGGAGGAGAGGAGAGGAGAGGGGAGGGGAAGAGAGAGGAGGAGAATGGAGGGAGTGGGAGGGGAGAGGGAGGGGGAGACAATCCGTCAACATAGACTATTCAGATATTAACGGTTTTTTTTTTCTTTTTTTATCTTTCGAATTTTGATTTTTGTCTTTTCTTCTTCTTCGTTCATAGCTTCCGAAGGCCATTCCGACCTCGACCCTCGCCAGAAGTCCTCCACTGCCAGAAGAGTCGACAGACGACGACGAGGACGACGGAGGAGGAGGAGGAGGAGGAGGAGGAGGAGGAGGAGGAGGAGGAGGAGGAGGAGGAGGAGGAGAAGGAGGAGGGGGAGGAGAAGAAGGAGGAGGAGGAGGAGAAGGAGGAGGAGGCTGGCGTGAAATGTGTCATGTCCTCCATCGCGAAGTGGTGGCTTACAACCAAATCCTCAAGAACCTCCGGCACTCTCTTCAGGAGGCGCTCGTAGCTTCTGAGGTGCGTTCCGGTGGGAGGGGGAGAGAAAGAGGAGGAGGAGGAGTAGGAGGAAGAGGATGGGGAGGAAGAGAGAGAGGAGGAGGAGAGAGAAGAGCAAGAGGGGGGAGGAGGAGCAGAAGGAGGAGGAGGAGGAGAGAGAAGAGGAAGAAGGAAAGGGAGGAGAGGGAGGAGGAGGAGAGAGAGGAAGAGCAGAAGAAGGAAGAGGAGGAGGAAGAGGAGGAGAGAGAAGAGGAAGAGCGGGATAAGGAGGATCAGAAGAAGAAAGAGGAGGAGGAGGAGAGGAAGAAGAGGAGAAGGAGGAGAGGGAGGAGGAGGAGGAGAGAGAAGAGGAAGAAGGAAAGGGAGGAGAGGGAGGAGGAGGAGCAGAAGAAGAAGGAGGAGGAGGAGGAGGAGAGAGAAGAGGAAGAACGGGAGAAGGAGGAGAAGGCGCAGGGAAGGGAGGTGAGGTAGAGGAAGAGGAGTAGGAGGAAGAGTAGAAGGAGGAGCAGGAGTGGAAGAGGGAGGAGGAGGAGGAAGAGGAGAGGGAGGGACAGAGGAGGCAGGAGGGGCGGAAGGAGGAAGAAGGAAGGTGAGAAAACAGGAGTGGAAAAAGGAGGAGGAGGAGGAAGAGGAGAGGGAGGGACAGAGGAGGGAGGAGGGGCGGAAGGAGGAAGAAGGAAGGTGAGAAAAACAGGAGTGGAAAAAGGAGGAGGAGGAGTACGAGCAGAAGAGGGAGGAGAAGCAGAAAGAGGAGGAGGAAGAGAAGGAGAAGGGAAAGGAGAAGGAGGAAGAGGAAGGGAGGAAGAAGGAGAAGAGGGAGGAGGAGGAAGAGAGGGAGGAGGGAAAGGAGAAGGAGGAAGAGGAAGAGAGAAAGAAGGAGAAGAGGGAGGAGGAGGAAGAGAAGGAGGAGGGAAAGGAGAAGGAGGAAGAGGAGGGGAGGAAGAAGGAGAAGTGGGAGGAGGAGGAGGAGGAAGAGAGGGAGCAGCAGGAGGAGGAGGAGGAGGAGGAGGAGGAGGAGGAGAAGGAGGAGTAAGAGAAGAAAGATAAGAAGAAGGAGGAATCACGTCTATATACATTAATAGACGCTAGCATGACGATGTACAGGGCGTTTCATAAGTTATTATACCTCAATAACCGGAATCAACTGGATTCTTTGAGCCCTGCCTGGATACATTTACACTTACGTTCAAAAACCAATTAACATCTACGAATCAGAAAATACCTCGAACACCTTTGATGCTGGAGGGCAGAATGGCGCGTACTTTTGAACCACCCTGTACGATCGCGTGATTTTCTCGTGTCCATCCTCAGGGCGCAGGAAAGCAGGACCCCGAAGCGGAGCTTCTGACGAAGGCGCTGCAGGTGGGGACCGTTCCGCGCTCCTGGAAGAAGGTCTGTGTCTTCAGCGCGCCGACGTCCCTCGAGGGCTTCCTCTTCGAGATGCACGCCAGAGTGGCCTTCTTCAAGGTGAGGCACACAGAGGTCTTGTCCTGAGTCTCGTTCGATTTGATACTTCGTAGATCCATACAAGTCCTGCTTTCTTGGAATTCATGCTCTCTTCCTCTCTCCCTCTCTCTCTCTCTCTATTTCTCTCCCCCCTCCCTCTCTCTCTCTCTCTTTCTCCCTCTCAAAGGATTACAAAGGCGGAGCATGCCGACAGGAGACTTTTTGATCTCTCCCCTGTCTCTCTCTCTCTCTCTCTCCTCTCTTTCTCCCTCTTTCCCTCTCTTTCTCTCTCTTTTTTTTTCTCTCTCTCTCTCCCCTCTCTCTCTCTCTCCTTCCGACCCCCCTTTCTCTCTCTCTCTCTTCGTGAGAGCGCCTCGCCTCTTCAAGAACGTTATCTTTCTTCGGCAGGATTGGGTCCGAAAGGGCTGTCCGGAACACTTCTGGCTGGGAGCCTTCCTCCACCTCCACTCCTTCCTCGTCAGCGTCCTTCGCCAGGTGGCACGGCGGCACCAGAGGCCCCTCCACCATCTTACGTGGTGCCTCAACATCACCTCCATTCCTCCTCCAACTCCTCTTCCGTTCCTCCCTCCTCCTACTCCTCCTCCACACCCCGAGTGTGGTGAAGAAGGGTGGAGGGGTCGAAGTGGAGTTGATGGTGAAGATGTACCTGACGATGTTGACGCCGAAGTAAACGATTCTGGACAAAATAAGATTGATGAGAAAGAGGAACCTAACGACGGAGGGGCCATCGAAGTCGAAGAACGCTCCGAAGACGCCAGGGGAGATGAAGAAGGCGAGGAAGTTCAAGCAGGAGAAGAAGAGAAGGAAGAAGAGGAAGAGAAGGAAGAGGAGAGTGCTGGAAATCTGGAGATCCAACGGGATGGCGAGGAGGAGGAGGAAGAGGAGGACGCGGGAGAAAAGGAGGAGAACAATGAGGACCGAGAAGACGAAGTCGACGAGGCCCAGGTGGACGACGATCAAGACGACGGACACCTAAGCGGCGAAGAGAGCAAGATCGAGAACCCCGAAGAAGAAGAAGAGGAAGAGGAAAAGGGCGGAAGTCACTCAGAGAGGAGCTTCTTGAAGGACGAAGATGGAGGAAATGAAGAAGAAAGAGAAGGAGAAAAAGAAGAAGAAAAAGAAGAGGGAAAAGAAGGAGAAGAAGAAGAAAAAGGAGTTGGAGGAGGAGGAGAAGAAGGGGATAGAGGAGAAGAAGAAAACGAACTTGAAGAAGAGGAACTCGAAGACGACGAGGAGGAAGAGGAAGAGGAGGAGGAGGAGGAGGAGGAGGAGGAGGAAGAAGAAGAAGAGGTGATCATGGCAAGGCAGAGGGAGTCGTTGGGCCGTTGGAATCGTCTGGGCAGCGAGGGCGTTCTCGTCTATGGCCTGACCCTTGTCGGAGCCGAGTGGGATTCGAACGGGTGAGCGCAAACGGCCTTGTTATTTATCATCTTGTCATTTCCGATCTCGTTAGTTACGATCTTGCTGTTTATGACCTCATTATTTACGATACTGTCATTCATCTATCTATCTATTGTATATACCAAGGGCTTTTTTCCCTTTATGAGGGAGGTAGCCAGTCAAGGTACGCACCCACTCCCATCCATTACCATTCTTGCCCTCTCATCTCAACTCCTCGTTATTTTTGGACCAATAGCAGGTCTCTAACAAGAGTTAACTGCTTGCGTGAAACTGCCCCTCTATCTCCCTCTGTATATTAAGGCCACTAACTGAAGAGGACCAGTGGTCGTAATATACAGTATATATATATATATATATATATATATATATATATACATATATACATATATATATATATATATACATATATTTTGTATATATACATATATATATATATATATATACATGTGTATGTGTGTGTGTGTGTGTGTGTGTGTGTGTCTGTGTTTACCTAGTTGCATCTTACGGGAAGGGGAACTGCGCTCGTAGTGTCCCGTTCTTGTATCTTGCAGTGTCTTATCTGCTCTTAGCTTCGTGTATGGATTTTGCACACACTATTGTTTCGTCCATATGTGTGTGTGTGTGTGTGTGTGTGTGTGTGTTTACCCAAGGCCCCCTTAGCCACACCCATCTATCTCATTCTCGGTCGGTCTTCCCCTTCAGGTTCACTCCATCCACCTCTGCTTTCCAAACTCGTTTCACCAGTCTTCCCTCACTCATTCTTTCCATGTGCACCTAGGAACGGACCGAGGAACGTGCCCAGCGCTGATTATTACTGTGTAATTAAATGGAACAGGTGGATTGGGAAGAACGCAAGCACTTTTGAGCGTCCTCGGCAACCTCCCCCCGCCCCGCCCACCCACCAGAACCGTCCTACAATTTCCATTTTCCCCTCCTGTTGCAGACATCGTCTGTGCAACACGAACGAGCACGACCCAGTGAAGGAACTCCCGATGGTTCACCTCCTTCCAGTTGTTCTTCCGCTTGCAGGAGGAACACAGGCACCGGATGATGCTATGCGTGGAGGCCCAGAAGGCCAGAAGCCATCGCCGACTTCGACAATACCTTCCACTGTGGGGAGTTCGCAGCATCACGGCTCAACGGTGCACGATGACCATACAGAGAGCTTCCTGCAAGACACCCCACGGTTGACCCAGGAAACGCCAAGAGAAACGAGAATGGAAAGCAGGAGAATCCCACTTGCACTTGACACTGACACCCCAAGAGGTGAAGGGCCTCATGGTGTTTCAACTTCGAATGTCGATCCTCATCCAAACAAAGAAAACCTTGTAGGTGTTTCTAGAACAGCCAAAGATGCCTCACATCCTGAAGCAGCCATTTCTTCAAGGTTGACTCTAAGTACACCAAGGACCTTGTATGAGTGTCCAATCTATATGGGAGTCCCTGGTGAAGACGGGGGCACTCCGGTGTTAACAGTATCAGTCAATGCAGGGCCCCTTGGCCCACAGTACTGGATACAGAGAAGGACAGCTATTTACCTCTGTAGACAGTAACTGAAAGTATTCTAAGAATGTTGCTTCACATGCACTTCACCCCAGAGAAACAACCATAACAACCTGGATGAGGCCAATGTATTGACGTACAGAGGCTGCATTGTCCACCAGGAGACAGACTGTTGGTCCTGCAATGACTCAAGACTAAACACTTTTGCTTATTATATGTGAAATAACTGTTATTGGAATTACTATGTACATATTGTTTGCAATGTAATAAACGAGTAATCATATATTATTCAGCAATATTATACAGTTCTTGAATAAAATAAGGTGTTGACATGTTGGGGTGAGGAGTAAATCATACTGTATAGTAAATATAAGAGCATCATGTATACATATACATATATGTGTAAATATATGTATGTGTGTATGTATTGTATGCATGCATATATTCAGGTATATACTCATATAAGTATACATATATGTATGTATGTGTTGTAAGTATGCATGTATATATATTTGTATGCATATACGCATTTACCTAATTGTGGTACAGAAAAGTAACAATGCTCTTTGAGTCCCATCTCCTACTCCCCAATTCTATCCTACCTAGCCTCAAATTCATGTACATTTCCTACTTAATATATATCCTTAATTTCAAATTATGATATTTATATTTTAATTCACGTATTGTTTGAACTTCAAAGTTATTTCAAGTATTTATGCATCTCTATAGAAAACTGCATTTCTTGATGCTTTAGACATCTAATCTCTCTTAATCTGTTCCAATGACCTCTTAAGGCCCTCCTATCCTTAATCAAGAGATCTCTTCTGTCAGTGCAATCTATCCGCTTTAGTGATCTTAATATTGTAATCATATCACCTCTTTCTTTTTGATCTTTCAAATTAGCAGACCCAATACTTTTAGTCTTTCCTCATACGGCTTATCTGCCAGGAAGGGGACCAGTTTAGTTGCTACCCTTTGTTGCTGCCTTGATCTTGCTTATATTTTTCACACTGTATGGGGACCATGCTACTGACGCATATTCCAGTCTTGGATGATCAGGGTTTCAATGAATTTTTTCATTGTATTTTCATTCATATAGTGAAAAGCCACTTTAATCTTCTGCAGCAGTCAATATGTCTCCTACAACCCTGTTGATATGTCTGTCAGGTGGCATGTATTTGATCAACACTCCCAAATTTTACTCCTCTTTTGCTTTCACAATAGATTCACTTCCCAAGGAATAGTCTAAGGATGGTTTCTTACTGCTATTGACCATTTCCAGTACTTTGCATTTTTTGGTATTGAACTTCATTTCTCATTATTGGCTCCATGCAAAAATAGTGTCTAGATCCTTTTGCAATAATCTAAAGTCCTCCTCATTTTTCACACCTCTCATAATATTTGTGTCATCTGCATACATGTTGGCAGAGTCTGTTATACCTTTCATCATGTCATTGACATAGACAAGGGCATGCAGTATATGAATAAATGTAAAAAACGCTTGTCATTTGCTGGAACTGATTGGTATATTCTTTGTGATACTTGTAATGAAGCTTTAATTTTTTATAGTGTAAACAATCCAAGATAATATATCTAACTTGTCACTTAAAGAATAATTCGTTTTACCTAGTTGTAACAAATCACCATAATTAACCTTTTTACTGGCACACTTGGGCCGAGATGAAAAAATATTTGTGTTATGTTGTATAAATCATTGGTTACAAAGCTTGTGGCATCCAGGAGGTGTAGTGTGAACATGCTGGAGTATTTTGTGTAGGAGCTCACAGCAAAAATATTGAGTGCATCATGTATACTACCCCTGCTTTCTCAAGTGCCCAAAGACAGCATTGCAGAACCAATGTGCACACAGGTAGGTACCAACAATACACTAGTATGAAAACTTCTTGAGAGATATTCCAGTTCAAATTGATAGCCCATAACTATGCTATCTATCCACACATCTTCGCTGTTCTCTGAGATATTTAGGGAGTTGAGACAACTCTCAAAAGATCATAAAAAAATTCTCAGTATTGCTGAAAGATGTTGGTTTTGCTACAGTATGCTTTTGTTGGTACACAAGTCATTATGTCATCAGAACTAATACCAAGAGACAGCCCTGTATGCTGTTTTAGAATGCAAATTAGTAATGAATATTTTAATAAAAAAAGCCCATCAAATAGTGCTTTTGAGATAATTGTTTTAAACATGGTTCTCATGAAAATAAAATGACAAGATAATATATGCAAAGTTGTACCTGGGCTTGGTGGTTACTCTTTATTAACATGCTATCATTCTGGTCTGTTACATCAGTCCTTCCCTATAACCATAGAGGTAATTTAACTTATTTTTCTCATCTGTTCCTGGCGTAACTTCCATGAGGTGATGTGGTCTTCTTGCAAGCCAAAGTATGACACATCTAGTCTTGTCAACTACATCTCTGACAAGAAATTCTATTTTTTAATAACCTTTATTCCTTCTTCTAGGCTATTTCTTCTCTGTTGCCCCATGATCTCTTTAAAAGCTACTGTATCTCTCCTATCCTCATTTGCTGTTGGCCTATCTTTGTTTTTCTCCATGGTGTTGAGATTTTTTCTCTTTGTCAAAATTTAATTTTCCCCTCATAGTTTATCAGTCTCTCCTTTCTGAGCCATGTCTGTTTCCTTTTTCTTGCTCAAAAATTTGCCCTCAATCATGAAATCTAGCCTCATGAGAGGAAATTAAACCTCTAAATTTTTTCAACTCTATCACAATTTCACTTACCTCCATGGAAGAGTATTCAACCTGAAACTTTTTTTTTTTTGTACTTCAATCCCACTACTACATTTTTCAATTTTCCAAAGGATTCTACTCAATGTTGTAGGGAGGAAACATTCAAAATTTGCCAGTATTAGTGAAAAAAAAACTTTGAAATGTAAAAAAACTAAAATTAATTTTTATCTTTTTTCCCATCATAAGCAACATCAGAGATGAAAAATCACTATTTTCCCTCCCTGACTTCCTAACTTTGAACCAGCAGTGTTTTGCCCCTATTGTGACCCTGAAAAGTATTGCTTCCCCACCTGTCTACTCAGTTGGCAAATATTTTCATCTGACTTTGCTTGTGAAAGGCTAAATTTTGGAATGTTGGCTGTGGCCCATTAATTGAATCAGTATGGATGTATATATCATGCATGCCTGTACATCTATGTGTATGTAAGGAGATGAATGAGCTGCCTTGAGAAGGTTTGCCCTCTCTGAGTGCTTCTGTTGTTCTGATCTCAGAAGAGAGGAACCTGATGAGGCTTGGATCAACTGGCCAGCAAGACCAAGGAACCTGCTGGAGGTCTTGGTTGACCTCAGTGAGGAGGCCCAGGAACTGTTGCAGGATTTGTTTGAACAGAAAACAGCACATGAAAAAAGGCTTGAAAGAATCTGTTAATTCCACTGAGAAAATAAGTTTCTCCTCTAACATACCCTTCTGAACTATGTCACTGCTTTAGACCCTCCCTTAGACCCAGCCATAAGTGCAGTATTATCCACAAACAACAGCTAGCTCACCTCCCACTTCCCTCCACTCTCATTAACTATCTTTAGTCCCCTGCATGTTACCCTCAAATTTACCTCCCATACCACCCCATGTACACAATGAACATCTGTGATGACATTACACAACTTTGACACAACCCCACCTTCACAAAAGACCACTTATTCTCACCCTTTCCAACCCCAACACAAACTCTGTTGCACACATAAAAACTTTTGACCTTAACTTCCCCCCAACCCATACATCTGCAGCACCTCCCACAATGCTTTTCCATACTTATATTTTTTCCAAGTAAAGCCTCAAATACATCTTTACCTTCTCATGTCTGCCTTATACAAATGTGTTGTCTAATGTCTATACATCCTCTACCTTTCCTGAACCCACAGTTCCCTTCCTTATCCTTTCAACACCACCATATGCTTTTCCAATTACATACCGATCCCTTTAAAATGACTTTATTAATAATCATTCCCCCCTTCTTTTTTTTTTTATAAAGTGGAACTATGCAAGAACTCCTCCAGTCTTCTGGCACATTCTCCTCCCTTGGGCATACATTAAACCTCATTAGCCAATCCTTTATAAGAGCTCCTACACTACATGACACCTATCCAACCTAGAAGCCTTGCCAGCTTTCATTACTTTTCATGCTTTCAGTATCTCATCTTTTATATAGCAGTCGTTTTTCCCAACCATAAGGTATTTTCATGGCACATCCCACTGCAACAATCAATCCCTCACTAACTTCTTTCACATTCGGTAATTCCCTGAAATGCTCCATCTTCATTTTACTACCTTTACTCCCATAATATCTGTCCAGCTGCACCCCTTATCCTTTCCTCTCTACCTGACTTATCTCTCCTCACTCTTCACCTCTTCCCAAACATCTTTTTATTCTTTTCAAGATTCTCAGTCACACTTTTACCCTATTTTAATCTGCTCTCCTCTTTGCCTTCCTCACCTTGATCATTCAAAGGAAATAATAATACTGCAATGTATTTTGGATACAAAAATTTTCTATGAAAAGTATATTTATTTACATCTGTTTCTTACATGAATTCATTAATATTGACCTAACACTTCCATGTCAAAGAAATTCATGTTAATCTTTTATGGAAAAAAGATTTAGATAATGGAATAATATTACCCACAATGCACCATCACTTGGCTTCATCATCCCTTATGATAATGAGTCAGGTTATAATGCATATTTCTGGAGCTGCTTTTGTCCAGTATAAAACAAATACATAATCAAGTAGACATACTAAATCCAACAGCCATAAAATATATAATCATCTGCAATAAAACATAACATTATAACTGTCTCTCGCATCAAAGCCATACCTTTCCAAATTTCCACTTTCCAATATCTTGTTCTTTTATCACACTTAGAATATCCTACTATGTCAATAATTAGTATTTACAACAACAACATTTTTCAAGTTCCTTCTTCCTTCTTGGTTTCTTTGGGTATTTCTTGCACTTCAATTTCTGCATCAATTCTTTCCTTTGCTCTCACAACCTATGTATGTAAAAGACATGATTAATACAAGTGCTACATATGAAAGAAATGAAGCTTACTATTGAGGGAACCCATCATACAGCAGACTTTTATAATTTCCATAGCATTTAACAACAATGGCTAGCTACCATTGGCAAAGAAATAAGAAACAATAAATATTTAAAAAATATGCTTTGGGAAAAAATTAATGTTTCTTTCCAAATAAAATCAGACAACAACTGCAGCAACTAAACATGTACTCTAAGCTTTCTCCAAAGGGGACAAATGCCTTAATTTGTGAGTATACAGCCCAGGTAACAGTGATGACAGAGTTATGTGTAAAAATATGGCTGTCAAACCCCAAACCCTGGGTTCTGAACCGAAGAAAACAGGAAGAGTGAAGCCTCCCTTTATTTTAGGAGACCTGAACTGTGTTTGCCCTGCATGACTGCACAAGTTCTTCAAAGATACAAAAAACATTGAATCAACTTCGTTTTCCTCTAGCTTAAAATCTTCTGGAGAAACGTGACCAATGTAAGCTAATACGCCTTTGATTTTTGTGCCTCCCAACCTACTCGGAATTGAAGGTGTAATTCCCCACACATCCACCTTAGATCTACACAATCCTATTTCTTCTTCTGTCTCCCTTAGAGCTGTATCGATTGGGCCGTTGTCTGTGCTGTCTGCCATACCACCTGGGAAGCTGACCTCTCCTTTATGTGTCCTTAAATTGTCTGACCTCACAGTGAAAAGCATCGAAAGTTCACCATGCACATGACACAGAGGAATTAAGACTACTCCAGACTTCACAGCCTCTTTATCAAAAGTCCTGGGTGCTGAATGCTTTCTTAGTTTCTCAATGCATCTCTTCTTGTTGTCCTCAGTGAGTACATCATCCCACGTGAGGGAAGTAGCAAAACTTCTGGAACTGTGCCCAACAGTGAGTCTTGGATGTGGCAGTACACGGTTGACTGCCAGACGATTCAGAGCAAGACCTGCCCTGAAGGGACTTCCTGTTAGACTTGCACTCAACATCTGAGAGGAAAGGACCAAGTAAGCTGTTTCACATCACTATTATTAATTTGTGTATTTTTCAAAATGTATGTACATGTTTTCATATGAAAATCTCTATGATATGGTGCCAACCCCCCCGGCATCTGATATATCATAACCCAATCTATTTCTAACTTAAGGTTAACCTACAATGATCTTAAAACAAGATTCATGAAAAAGTTTTTAGATTTACTTATGATGTGTTGTCTCCCTCTCAGACTTCAAAACCATCTTGTTGGTGCATTAATCTATTCATGAATTAATTTTTTACCACCATAACATGGGTTGTCAAACAAAATGTTTTGTTATCTTTGCCCCATAGTGGTCTATAATGGGAATTAATTTCATTTCCCGGTTTTGTTGCTGGGAAAGCAGCGGTTAAGGTGACTTAAGTTCTTGTGATTTTCGTACTTTCATGCAAGGCAGACTATTTGAAGGTATGAAAATATAAATACCCCTATATAGGATATTGTTTATGTAAATCTTATGCAGTTAAAATCATAGGGACTTTCAATGATGCGGTGTTCTTTTATGCTTGGAGATTTATACTCAAGGAAGAATGCTTATCATTTTTAACTTCTACTGTTCTTCCTTTTTGCCAACATCCTTAAATCTCCCTTTTACCACATCCATAACTTCATCTCTTGAGCGAGATTTAATCTCATAGGATAAAGCCACTGGCACGGCTGATGCAATGCTAATGTGAACAATGACTACTTGGTTTGTGTACTTGTTGCCATTACACTTAAGACAATGTATCTTTATGCGATTGTATGAATAAGCACATTTTCTGACTATGCATTTTTTCTTTTAATTCTTTAAGGAATGTTTGTTCATTTATTATCCTTCTGGAGAGGATAAGATCCCCAAGAGCCTCTTTACTGTTGCCTATTTGAGGAATTAAATAATCTTCTTTTATCCTAACTGCTGACATCTTCATTTAATCTTCCTGGTCAATCATATCCTTCCTTTTGATGTACAAGTGCTAGATTATCATATGCTCTCTACTACTGTGGGCCAACAGTAAGTTCCTATTTGTGGTCCAAAGAGGCGGATGCTAGACAGAATCATTTTACCGTTACTTGTCTTCAAATACCATCAACATCCTCACCTCCATCTCTTTCCTCTTATCTTCATATTAAAGCTCTGCAGACTTGGAATACATTGTGTAATGTTTTGTTGAACTATTCTCAATATCCTGTAGGTTCCATGCTACTAACTAATATCTTACATTAATCCAAGGTCCTAAGTCATCAACATCTGTAGATGCTTACTGACCAAGCGATTAAGTGTCTCTACTTGGGCACAAGGTCATAGCGGAGGTGGACTGAGGCTGCCTGGCAATAAGCAAGTTAGTAGTAAAGGCTTACTACATTAACTTCACCTGCTTCAAAAAGCCCTCTGCAAGAACACCTCACCCTGGCCCTATCCATGAGGGAGAGTTCATGGCATTAATCAAACCAAATCACTATATGTTGTTACTGAATAAGAGTTACACAGGGTACTTTTATATCATGCACATACCCTAACATATGCTCAGACTAAGGCTTTGTAAGTGTTGTTCCTATAAGTTGGCCCATGAACATACCTCCTATCTGTATACCAAAATTATGTAAATGTTAAATACATATGTGTTAATGGCTTTATTTCCTGATATGTCACTAACTAATAACTTCTTGTATTTTCCTGCTTGCTAGGGATTTGATGGGTTCCCCCAGTACAATAAAATTTCAATTAGAAAATGAAAGACGCTAAGTTACACATTAAAGTAAAAAGACCAGTGTAATAATAATTGTTGCCATAAGTTTTGCTAGCTGGAAATTGTGTCCCCACAGCATTTGGCAACAGAACTCAGGCTCTCCCATAAGTCTATGGGAAGAAACATTGGACTGTTGTTAATGTTGTGCTGATATTGGACTATTCCTATGTCATTGGCTTACAGTTGTAACAACAGTGGTGGTAGTAGTAGTAGTATTAGTAGCAGTAGTGGTACCAGACTATAGTGGAAAGTAGGATAAATGAACTTCTATATTAGGCTTCATTTAAGTTAAATAATAGAATATAAAAGGGTAGTCAACCACAGTCACTGACCAGAGTGGGACCAAGGAACTGTGTCTGTGGGAGACTGATCCTGACACACAGTTCCACAATGAGGGTTTGCACTAAAGAGAGAGAGAGAGAGAGAGAGAGAGAGAGAGAGAGAGATAGAAATAGTTGTGGTAATAGTGATGGTGGTAGTAGGAGTTGTTAGTTTTCCTTATGTGGAAAGGTGGAGGAAACAAAGAGATCCTGGGCCCAGTCCAAAGACTGACCAACTGCCAGCCTCTTGAGGCTGCACCTCTGGGTAGAGATGTTGTCGATGGGTTTTGAAGACAAGTGCCAGGGAGATGATCCTCTCTGATGTCTGTCTTGTATGCCTACCATATGCAGATACCCACTGCTGATGCAACTAATATATACACTATTACTACCATCTAAATCATAATATGCAAATCCCTCACTTAAAAAAAAAAGAATAAAAATAAATAAATAAAATAAACCAATAATAACAAAAATAAATATAATGATAATAAATAAACAAATAAATAAAATAAATAAATACTGTACAGTAACATTTTTCAACACAATTTACTTACTTTACTTTGTATATAAAACGATCCGCCTTTTGCCTTGTCGTTGACTTCAAACAAATACTTGTAGTTCTTTTCGATTCTTTCCGCATCAAGTTCTTCAACATTAAGAATCTGTTTGGCCTCCTCAATGGTCATTCCCAGTTTCTGAGTGGTTGCCGAGTGCCTTTCTCCCCGCCTTCCACCTCCAGCACGGGCAGCTGCCGCTTGACTCGCTGTTTTGAACAAGAAACACAATCGCTGAGTGCTAACAAATACGGGCATAGCTTTTGTTTTGAACAAGAAACACAATCGCTGAATGCCAACAAATATGGGCATAACTTTTGTTTTGAACAAGAAACACAATCGCTGAATGCCAACAAATATGGGCGTAACTTTCAACACACTACCAGTTCAAAATGTATTTTGTCAGCAATAGCACTTCTATCCCTGGGTATTATGTTGTATTAAAAAAGTAAACTTGCACTGGTGGGAAATTTGGTTCAAGAAGGGTAGCAAAATGGAGGTAGTAGATTAATAGATTTTTTTTCTTTTGAGAGAGAGAGAGAAAGAGAGATTCATCTCTAAAGGTACAAGAATTTGGAGTGATCTGATCAGTAGGGATGTCATTAATTCCTAAAATATTGACTACATAAAAGATGTCATCAGCACTCCTATACAGCAGGGCTACTAGTTCAAAACAATATATATTCTAAAGACTTAACAATATATATATATATATATATATATATATATATACATATATATATATATTTATATATATATTTATATATACATATATGTATATATTTATACAATATACATATATATATATACACACACACACACATTATATATATATATATATATATATATATGTAAATATATATATATACATATATACAAATATGTATATATATATATATTAATGGAGTAAGGTTACTTTTTACCGAAAAATGCTTTCCCTGTCTGCCTAATTCATCATTTATTAATTTTTCACTTATTATTTTTTTTACCACTTTTGCATGACAAATGTTTCAGTGGGCCCTAGGCCAATGGCCTATTATGCCTACTGGTAAATCTGGCCCTTCATCACAACACACTTTATACTACAATGCACTACACTCAACCCTTCCAGACAGTAACAAAATCTCTACACTGAGTGACTTAAGGACTGATCTGGTGGATGTGGCCACATTTCTGGGGCCATGGGTCTTCTGCATGAGAATGGGGCAACAGATTGAGCGATATTCTTGTATTCCCATGGGGTTAGGTTAGGTAAACTTCCGATAACAGCATGTTCTTTCACAAGGTAGTAAATTATCTAGAAAATGAGAAAAACAAAATGGGAAAAAACATGTCAACAAAAGTTTACACCCTCACCTGCAATTTCTTGACGAAGTGCTTTGGCAAATGCACGGCCAACCACTTGCACGCCAGCAACAATGACCTGAGCTAGATGCTTTGCCTGTAAAAACAAAATATATATTTTTTTTTTATAAAAACCAAAATTTTATTTTCTTCATAAAGATGAGGAAGTTGATGGGTACCTTCATGTGGTGGTCCTGCAAGATTGACAGTGAAGCTACCCATTTTCAAAACCTGTCAACCCTCTCATCTCCATTACGAGGTGCAGCCTTGAAAGGCTGACACTCAGTCTCTGGAATAGGCCCAAAACCCCTCTATCAGTTTCAACTGTTTTTCACAACTAACACCACAATTGGATGAAATAAAGAGTTGAGTAAGCGAAACAATATATTTCGATTGCTAACTGCAATCCTCTTCAGTAGTACCCTTACTCGCTTACTCAACTCTTTCTTTCATCCGACTGTGGTGTTAGTTGTGATTTACAAATGTGTTACTACATTTCTCACCACTCAACTGTATTTCTTACAACTTTTCACACATGGAGAGCTGACAACCAGTAATTGATCTCCTCCCCCTCCCTACCACTTTCAGCTGGTGACGGAGAAACAACCCCACACTAATACGATACAGACAACAGTCCAAAGTTTCTTCCTAAAGATCTGTGGAAGAGACTGAGAACTGTTGTCAGCTATTGCGGCTCTGTGGGTTTTCATACATACTTGTACCAAAGGCTTTTTTCCTCCTTATAAGGGTGGTAGCCAAAAAACAAAGGCATAAAAACCACTCCCACCCATTTCATCCCTATCACACTCCATTCTCCTTCCACCCTCTTATCTTGGCATCTCCTGGATGACAGGTCATCCCTGCATCTTGTCCACTGCCCTGGGTCAGAAGCAGTGTCGCAACACACAGCACATCCACAGTAAGGCTGCTTCGTTAAATCGGCGACCCGCCCTTTCCCTCCCCTCATGCAGAAAAGGAGAAGACAGGGAGAAATCTTTCAACTTAGTGAAACTCAAAGCACATTTAATTAACTAAATGTACAAATTAAAGTGGGGTGACGGAGAGGGGGGATCGATGATTTAATGAAGCGGCCTTGCTGTGGATGTGCTGTGTCTTGCGACACTGCTTCTGACCCAGGGCAGTGGACAGGGTGCAGGGATGACCCGTCATCTAGGAGGTGCTAAGATGGGAGGGAGGGTGGAGGGGTGTGGAGTGTTTTCAGGGATGGAATGGGTGGGAATGATTTTATGCCTTTTCCTTTTTGGCTACCTCCCTAGTAAGGGGAAAAAAGCCTTGGTATATGTATGTATGTATGCACAAATTAAAGTTGATAAGCACATAAAAATGATTTAATCATCAGCTATCTATACCAATACTCTAAATAAAAGCAACACAAAGCCTAATGTTCACTATGTAAAATGCCAAACCTGATTTATTCTTATCCATGTGGGTCACATAAAATATTTTTACCGATATTAAAACATCTTCAAATATATACAATGCAAAACTATCATGCTGAAAAGTCTCATTAACCTAATCAAATATAAAACCAGCCCATTTTGATTTGCATCTAGAAAATCATTTGTACATTATTCAAAACAAAAGTCACCTTAATCTTTCCAGTCTGTTGGAGAAAAATTTCCCCAGCATCCTTCTTCTAAACCCATCAACACTCAACTCTATTTCAACAGCCAGGTAAAGTTTCCTGACCGAGTTAGATAAGACTTGATAAGATAAGAGGGAAACTGGAAAAGGCTTATTGCACACATGCTGACTACAGCAATTCATATCCATTCCTTATCGGTCATGCTTATCAAACCATAAAAAAAATCCAGCATATCTGTACAACAATACATACATATGCCAATGGCTTTTTCCCCCTTATAAGAAAGGTAGCCAAAGTCAAAGGCATAAATCCACTCCCACCTATTTCATCCCCCCATACTCCACTCCCATTTACAACTCTTCCCTCCCTCACTTCTTGGCTCCTCCTGGATGACAGGTCATCCCTGCATCCCCCACTGCCCTGGGTCAGAAGCGATGCAGGAAGACACAGCACATCCACATCTTTAATGGGCAAACCCCCCTCTCCGTCCCCTCATGCAGAAAACAAGAAAAGGATATATCCCATCAGGCTGTGCCAAAATATTATTCACACCTACTCCCTCACCCCCCATTCACTCCCTTCCATATATCACAGCTTCATCCATACACATCCATTTTCCATTCACACCTAGCTTCTGTCTTTTCCCTTCCTTCCTCCAGTCTCTCTCACTTAATACTCACTTCCAATTTTGCTCTTTTGAATGGGTTACTGAGGTGTTTGCCCCTCCAATGAAGTCGTACCTTCAAGAGCAGGGTTTTCCCAGCTCCTCTTGTGATGGATAATGCCCATGTCCATTCTCATTGATTTAGAAGAAGATTTGTTGGTAGAACATGATTTTATCAAGATAAAGTTTCTACTCCATAATACCATCCCCCTTATCCAGCTCATGGGCCTGCAAGGCATCCTTAACTGTAAGAACCTCTTTGCTAAGAGCATGTTTGAGATGCTCTAATGTGACCAATGGGACTGATTTGACCCTCAGAAGACTTTATGAAGGATCACTTCAACATCCATCATACGATCCGGATCATCATCAAATCCTGGGCTGCTGTGACTACCAGGGCATTGAACTCTGCCTTGAGGAACCTTTGGCTGGAATGTGAAGCTGATCGCGACTTTGAGGGCTTCAAGAAAAACCTGTTGTTCCTGCCATAGTGTCTCTGGGGGACATTCATGGGCCTGGAAATGGATGGCAACAACATGGAGGAGCTTCTGGATGAGCACAAGAGGGAGCTGACCACAGATCGCTCCAATGCCTCCTTGAGCAAAACAAGCACAAGGCTGAAGACAAGGTCTCTGCTACAGAGGTGGAGGGAGGAAAGAAAAACCTGACTTCTGAGAAGATCAAGAAACTCCTCAGCCATAGGGAGGCTGTGCAGGCCATAGCTGAGATATTCCTTAACAAGGCAATTTCAGACAGCCTCCAGGAATGAATTAAATTTGAGTAACAAGATACCACTGTATACTTGGTAAGCAAAATTGCAACCAAGATCAGTGAGAACCATTTGTCCACAAAGGAAGTTATTTACACTGTACAGTCAGCAGCACAAATGCACTTCAATCCCATGTTTGTAGAATAAGCTCTATGATATTTACCTCTTCAATATGAGTCAAATTCTCACACACAGCATTGGGTGCCTAATGTATGATGAATCACACTACTCACATTATAATATATGAAGTCACTGCTGTATTACTTGTTCTCTATCACTCTGAGTAATAATAAACACAGAAAATGTGATCAAACCAGTTCACAGAATTCGGGGGTCACTTAGCTACAGCTACAAAATTAATATAATCATGATGCTGACACTAGCATCGTCATGTACCCACTCATGCCTCATGATGCCTATGTAGGCATTATTGTACGGAAGAGGATAAGTTGCATAACAATTTCACTAATGAATGATGGAAATCAAGAGATATTTAAGAAAATTTATAACATTTGTTTGCTGCATCTTACAACATACAGGATGCTATCAATACAGATACATTTAGAACCTAAGAACTCAATAAATGTAGGGCCCTGAAAGAGCTGTATATATGGCAATGCAAGGCCCTGAAGAAAAAACAAAGGTAAAGGTAAAGTTAAATAGCTGGCAGCATAAATTACCTTCACTCCCATGCATGTAGTATGATTTGAGTGATATTAAATGTATCCTTGCATATGGGAAATAATTAGAGATCACAAAACAAATAAAAAAGAAGAAAGAGAATGAGAAAAACATACAAGAACCACAATCAAATCTGGAGTAATATAAAAATAACTAAAACCTCAAAAATGAATTCTTCTTTCAATTTAACATTCTAAAAGACCACTTTGTCAGAAAGGCCACATGTTAAAATGATGTGAAAAAATACAGTTTTCCATGTAGATATATAAATATGTGAAATTGCTTAGAAGGTGATATAACCCAAGCTCAAACAATACACGAGTTCAAACCTAAATGCAATAATTGGAAATCAAAGATACAGATTAAGTTGAAAATGTAAATGAATTTGAGTCTAGAAAACTAGCCAATAGGTGACAGGACCAACTAGCATTGCTCCTTTCCTGTACGGTATATTACAATTCAGTAAATACAAGTAACCAACAAACTAGAGATTTTGGTTATTATTTTAGAAGTACACACCCATGTGATACATCTGGAAAAAATTAAATATTAATTTTGTAAATTAAAATACATCAATGTGAAATCAATAACAAAAAAGCTTGTTAAAAGTTATACACTGATGACAACTCAGAGCTCGACACGAGCTTCGAGATACAATGTTTGCTTTTGCATTTTTCTTGACAAGTGGAATACCATTTAAAACAAAAGACTAATTTGGTTAGTTTGTCTTCCACAACAAACAAAAACAAACATGGTATCGCGAAGCTCGCATCAAGCTCCAAGTTGTCAGTACTGTATTACTTCTAACATGTTTATCTGTAATTAATTTCTGCCTAGAAAACCAGATATTACATTGATTTATCTTAATTTACAAAATTAATACTTAAATTTTATTGATATATTACTTAGGTGTGCACTTCAGAAAATTTACCAAATTTTGTTCTTATCAACTATTTGCAAACTATGATGAGTTTCTTCCCGCTGACCAAATTCTAAACTTGGCACCGATTCATACTAATTTTCTTGTTAATTTTCAAAGTTGAGCCTTTGATATGTGGGCTGAAAAATAATCTACAGTAGCTTTCAGTCGGTAATAAATTAATTCTTTTTTTAATGTAGGTCACTACTGTTTGCTGGCAGTTATCCATTTGACCATTTGTTTTAGCTACAGCAAGGCTCTGCCCACTCGTCCCTGTTGCGCACCTTACAGTACAAAAGGGAATCATACATATAGACTATTTGTTCTGATGAGTGCAGACCATATCCTGGAGGTCTAGTGTGCAAACATAATTTACTTCGAAATCCCTCCAATGCTAAATATGACCAAATAATTCATTCTCATTTTGTCCAATTTCAGAAAAACATTTAGGAGATAAAAATTTGTTTCTTCAAGAACATTTACTTTTAAAGTGAACTTTCCCATAATGAAAAGTACCTTCTGGCTACTGTCAGGAAAGAACTGGTAGATGATAAATTAAGCGGCCAGTGTATTTTAGCTTACTGCACACTCATACTCAACAATTTCCACATGATTCTGGACTGCATTAGCCGATTAGGCAACTGAAAAAGCTCGAATGATAAAGTACCATGACGACACAACAAAGTAACACAGCTTCGAGCAATCCCCACTCTAAAACACATGTAGAAATAACAATAATATGAGCATACTTATGTAATGCTTTAATATAACAAGGTCAAAATAGCGATGCACTGTTGTGACTGTAGAAGCCGTACTGAACTTGTATAATAGGAATTACGACACCATAATTAAATTCTTGAAGAATACGTTGTACACATATATTCAGCACTGAATTCCTAATGTAACACCTTAATTACTTTGAGGGAAATTATATAATTTCAATGATTACGACTATGAAATTTTTCAGCATCGTCTGCACCTACCATGCTCAAAACATCTGATGTGACTAAAGGAATAACGAATTGCGCAATTGCTATTACTATAGCGCCTGAATATTAAAAGAAAAATATTCTAAATTAAGTGCAAATACCTTGTACACGTTTGTACTTTAATTAAATTACGAATCTATACTACTACATTGAAGATGACATTTTGAATATAGTTTATTTACATACAAACTGACTTTATTTGAAGCCAAACGCAGTAATGTTCGTACTGTTCTACTTGGTTTTAATTACCGCCTTCATTCAAGGGTGTTTTTTCAACAGGCCTTGTCAACTAAAAGATATCTTCATCGTAGTTTCATTACTTTGTTTCACATATTATATTCATTTTCGACAAATTCTAGTTCCCTGTCATAACGTTTCTCACTTTAACATTTGTAATTTCGTGTTTTTTCCCTTCTTCTCTGTAAAAGTTCAAGATATTGGCTTGTGTTTCCACTAGTTTTCATTTCAGCTCTACTCTTAGCGTTCGGTATTTGTTGCTGATAATTTTTTCTTGTCGTATATTTCCCATTTCATGCGGATACTTCTGTTTCATGGGTTCCTCTTATTTGTCCTGTTTTTCCAAGCAAGCTCGTGCTCTATTCAACTATTGCATCGCGTGCCCAGGTGAATTGATGTAATTTCCTGAGTTATTTTTTTCTGTAGAGTTTAAACTCACCTTTCTAGTGTGTATTACCGAGAGTGTCTAACTTGTCTTCCAATTAATGTCGACATTATGTCGTACATTAGTTTTATCAGGCCGTGGAGTCTGTCCTTGACATATATTTTCAAGAACGGATTGTGTTCTGAGATAGTAACTATCATGTGCGTAGTAGCTGTGTTTTGGGATAGTATCAGAAATAGTATGATTTCTTCCCTTTTTCTCGGATACCTGCGAGGAGGTCTATATTTTCTGTTCTGACCATAAATCTTGAATTAGAAAAAAAAATCTTTGGATGTTTGGCCTGTCTGTTTTGGATTTTCTGGGTAAGGTTGACTTTTTTTCAAACTTTTCTTTATTTCTTCACATACACACACACTATCGGAGAAATAATATGAATATACGTACGGTATATTGCGATCACTGTGATCCTCTTAAGCGTGGTTTTACATAGGGTGGGTTAACTTAAATATACTAAGAGGAGATACATACAGGGGTCATGGGGGAAGTATGCATACTAGTGCGTGGTCCGTTTGAGCCCAAGTCGTGATGACCCCAAGGTTAAACTGACCTTATGTCAAATGTTAGCGCGACAGGTGATGGGCTCACATCTGGGCTGCTAATGGCGTCGGGGGATCACTGTCCTTTGAAGTATGATTAGGTTGTTGTTTGATGAGGGAGACCTCACAAATCAAACAATTACCGGTTTGCTTCACATACACACACACAAAAGACGGGACACCACGAGCATAGCTCCCCTTCCCGTAAAATACAACTAGGTAAATACACACCAAACTCCTTTGCCTATCAGGGTTGAAGTACTGGCTTGCAGTACAGCGTTGCTAAGAAATGCTCACCCCCTGGGCGGGATTCGATCACGGACTTCTGAATTAGGGGTCAAGAACGGTACCACTGCACAGTCGACCTGTGTATATGTGGGTTTACCTAATTGTAATATACACGTAAGTAGCAATGCTCGTTGAGTCCCATCTCCTACTCTCCAACCTATTATACCTAGCCTCAAATTATTATTATCATTATTATAATTTCATAATAATTTATCATTATCAATAATATTAATATCATTTAAGCTTGAAAGTTTTCGCTCATGCCATCTAGCGGATAGTTTATGTAATACATTATCGCTTCAGCCAGTAGCATCATTGTTTTGACTTTGTGACAGAACCCAGCCAATCAGAAAGCTGTCTTTCGAAATGAAAACAAAATACAAAGGGCGCCAATTTATATTTGAATATGGACGTGGTGTGGTGTGTACGTTATAAAAAATGTGATTTTTTGTTATAATAAAGATCCGGTGTGGCAAGTGATTTTGAAATTATCATAGTGTCTTTCGGAAGTGTCGTGTGATTACTAGTCATATTTTAACTCGTTTTACTCCTGAAAACGAGAAATCTACTCATCAACTCTATCCACATCGTACCTAATGTAAGTACTAATTTTTTGACTAGGTAACACAATTCAGTAGGCGTATCCCACAACAGAATTAGAGTGATTTACCTGTTACCTGTAGTCTTCTTCTGGCCTAAATCTCCCTAAGAGAAGGGACTCCATAGGCCACACCGGTGATGTCAACTCAACATTTGTAGTTGTTCTCGATGGTTTTTGTCCGCAAATCATAGCATTCAGCAAAGAGGTGTGTTTTCAATCTCTTTTTGAAAACACTGATATTATCACACTGCTTGACACTGGTCAGTAGCTTGTTAAACAGTCGAGGGGCACAGTTTTTAAAGGCTCTATGTCCGATTTCTTTATTATATCTTGGTTCATTAAGCCGACAGTGTTCAGTGTTATGTCGCAGAATAACTTGAGACATTGCAATATTCTCCTAGGAGCTCATTTAAGTACATTGGTTTACCATGTTTTTTTTTTGCTTGGAAAGTGAGTACACATATTTTGTATTCTATTCTAGCTTTTATTGGGAGCCAGTGTAGTTCGATTAATGTGGGAATAATTCTTTCTCTACGAAGAATGTTTTTTTTTTTATCAAACGTGCAGCTCTATTCATTATCATTTGCAGTTTCTTCAGCAGGTAGTTTGGTGGGCCGTTATTAACAAAACTGCAGTAGTCTAACCTACTGATAACATGGTTGTGAATCAGTTTTTCATCGAATCTATGTCAAGATATTTTCTAACGAAGGATAAGTTGCAATGGTAGATTGCAACTTTCACTACGTTATTTACTTGCTCACAGAAACATAAGTTTTTATCAATTAAAATCCCGAAGTCTTTCACTTTGTTGTTAAGTAGCATGCATGTGTCAAGAACTTTGAAACTTGTAAGGTCATAGCGAACTAGATCACTATGTTTTCCGATTACCAAACACTCAGGGCTAGGATGATCTACTGCATAGGCTAGTTGTGGCTTGGTTTAGGCATGTAGGTAGGTGTGTGTTTGTGTGTGATACAACCTGGTTGGAATTACCTGGTTGTTGTATACAGTGTCAGGATTAGAGCTTTGCTGGTAGGGTACCTGCGTTTCCACTGGTCAACTCTGACCTTAAATCGCCTCATTTCATTGTTGTTGTTAACTGTTTTCTGAATTTGTTATTTCGTCTATCAAACTATTCTATGAATCAGTAATTATGTCCATCGAAGAACTATTTTTCTTACTTCTCGTGGCCTCTAGGATTCCTGTCTTTCATATACCAGAAGGTCTTCTTATCTTTATGAGTTTATCAAGTATGTACACATTTTCTATAGTTCTAAACACTGTTCATTTATGCGTTTCTGTCTCCTCTCCTATCAACAGTCGGCAGAATGTGGACCGACAATGGGATGGATCTGTCTATAGGATGATAATTAATAGATAAGATAGCAAACAAGGCGATGAGACAGTAGTCAATACCAAACGTCTGTTTAGAGCGTGTGAACGTGGGAATGTGCAATCGGTTGATGGCGTCTCGACGCATTTGGCAAAAAAGAAAAGTAAAAAAAAAAAGAAAAACGTAATTTACATTTATTTTCGTTTACTACAAACTGATTTTTTTTAGGTGACGAAAGGACTATAAGTGATATATTTCTTTAGTGAGTGTAGTGGTCTGAGAAATATAACAGCTTTATGCTTCATTCATTCTGGTGACGTTTGGGTGTGGGTCGCTTCCCACAGCTGAATAAAATCTTTGGGCGACAAATGAGGTACGTACCAATTCTCCAAGCACGGGAGGCCTTCACCTTGTTGAATAAAATCATCTGGCGGCAGTTTGAATAAGGGCCCAGATGCTAACATTGCTACATGTATCACTTAAGATATTATCCACTGAAAGAAAAATAATGTCTAAATAGGGACATGAAGAATCGTCACCCCAGAGTTCGACAGGGTGACGATTCTTCATGTGGGCTATCCTAGAGTGACAATTCTTCATGTGGGCCATCCTAGGTTTACGAATCTTCGGTTGTATAAGTTGATGACAATAAACACAACCCTCATTCAATTTAACCTAACCTGATCCTTATTCCACTGTTGATATTCGGCGTATTGGGGTGACAGTTCTTCAGGTGGGATCTCATGGGGTGACGATTCTTCCTGTGGGCGTTCTGGGGTGACAATTCTTCATGTGAGCCTTTCTCTTAATCCGTTGCTTGTGTCTTATCAGTATATAATATTCTACTGCTTTTATTTATACTTTGCTGCTTTGATATATTTCACTCTTTTGTAATTCCTAAAGCCGGGTGAACAGAGCCTCATAGGGTCTGCAATGTTCTTCGTCTACTCATGTCCGCAGACACTATCAGATGCTCTTGTGGTTTTAGGAGTAACAAGAAGAGGTGGAGTAGGGAATGAGATGTGGGAAAGTCTAGGTGTGGATTCGTTGCAGACACAGGAAAATAGAGACGGTTTGGACATGTGAAAAGAACAGGAGAGGGCTGGCAAATATCGAAATTTGTGGACGGTACTAACAGAAAACGTAAGAGGAAGGTGATGCTGTAATGGACGGTTGGTCAAGAGTCGTCTCATTAGGATAAGACTATTTAATTCTACTGTATTTAGTTATCTTATTTTGTCTTGTGTTATTCTATTTATTTTTTCTGTTTAAAAAAAAAACCACTATTCATGAACATCCTCTCGATTGGAGTGCAGATGACAACAAAATGGAATTCTTTCTAAGCCGGTCCTTTCCCCGACTGACTTGAGGTATTTCAGGTCCTTTCCCACTTCGGCGGTGACGTCACGCCTCTCCCCCCGAGATATTTTTATGTTTGTGGCCATTTATGTCAAATTTTAGTTAATGTCAGGTTCAATTAAGTTGGGTTAGGTCAGGTCAGGTTAGATTAAGAACGGTTAGGCCACTGGAATGATTCTGGAGAGGGGGGGGGGGAGAGACCCATTGAGAAAGATTTCTGTTATCACATGATGATGCACTCTCAACTCCCTCCTTCCCCACCCGCTCTTCCCTCCTCACCCTCCCTTCTCCCTGTCTCTACCTTTCTGTTCTTCTCAACATCCTCTCTCATAGAACTAATGACCCACTTTCGGAGAAGAATAGGCGAAAGTAAAAAGATCCGTGTATTTCGATCACTAACTGTGATCCTCTTTAGCAGATGTGATTATAGAGTGGAGAAAAGCATGTATTTATGCAAAAGTAGTGAGTTAAGCAGGAAGGGACGGGCGCTACGTGGATATTGGTGGATTTTGTCCACTGTTAATGAAGAAGGTAGCCGTCTACTTACTTAGCTATAAATAGACTGCTACCCTCTACATTAACAGTGGACAAAATCCACCAATGTCCACGTAGCGTCGGACACGTGACCTGAGCCCCCGTCCCTTCCTGCTTACCTCACTACTTTTGTATAAATACATGCTTTCTCCTCTCTGTAATCACATCTGATGAAGAGGATCACAGTTAGTGATCGAAATATACGGATATTTCTAGTTTCACCTATTCTTCTCCGAAAGTGGGTCATTAGTATAATTTTATCAATGTGCCACGGCACTACTTCGTTGTGATCCTTTCTCATCTTCCTCTCTGCTTTTGCTTGCCTCTCTCTACCCTTCTGCACTCCTCTTCATTCTCCTCTTCTTTCCCCTCCTCTTTTATCCTTTCTCATTTTTCTCTCTGCTTCTATTTACTCCTCTCTATCATTCTCCACTCCCTCTCCTTCTTAACCCTTCCCCTCCTCCTCTTCCTTTTATTCCTCCTTTTTCTTCTACTCCTCCCACTCCCTGTCATCCTCCTCCTCCTCCTCCTCCTCCTCCTCCCCTTATGACGTATTGACTATAAAATCTTATTCTGTTAATATCTTAGAAATCATGTTACGTCCTTACGGACTAGAGCCATGCATTATTCTTTTAGGATTAGAAACTAATTGCCAATAAAAATGGAATGCTGATCACTCTCAAGTTCTAATATTCCTCCATTATACTGCCTTCTCAAATCTCCCCTATATCATCTTCTTAACTCGACCTACTCAGCGTGATGTTCTCCTTTAGGATAGAAACGCTGGTCATCGTCGACGTAAGCCCACTCCTCCTCCTTACCTCTGCTAACCTGAACCAGCTGCCAGGTGGATGTGACGATCAAGAGGAAGGTGTGTTCCGTGGGTTCAATGCGGCCAATAAGAGCCAACTACATCACTTGTCAGTCTGTGCCAGAGGAGGGTGGGGGTGAGGGTGAGGAGGGGGAGGTGGTAGTCAGCACGTGGTCATTGTAGTTCATCTCTTATCATAACTCTCTCTAACTGTCTGTCGGTGTGAGTCTCGAGGTTGATGTATCACAACTTTTATCAGTACGTGTGTCGTGTGTATTCTGGCATTGTGCTCTGACGAATTAGGTAATCAAATAAGTATTTATAAGTCTCCTCCCTCTGTCTGTCTGTCTCTCTCTCTCTCCCTCTCTCTTTCTTTGCCTCTTTTAAGTGGGTGGGGTACCCGGTCAAGAGAACACATCGACCTTTCACCCATCTTACACCCAGTTGGTGTCCCGTTTTCTTAGTCTTTTGTGGATCAAAAGCATGTATACATATTACTGGCCGTTTATTCATTTCTGTGCGTTTTTGTCGAGTCAGGTGTCCACTTGCTCTCCTGTCAGTCCTTCCGTGTCCATATCTGGACTGAATGCGGGCAGCTATGTTAGAATAGTCTAGTAGTTGCTAGAATATAATTGTCCAGTAACAAGCAAATTAGAATCAGTTTGCGCCAACTATGAGAGAATAGTTTAGCAGTTGCTAGAATAGAATTGTATAGTAGCAAGCAAAATAGAATCAGTTTGCGCCAACTATGATATATGTTAAAATTGCAAAGTTTATCGAAAGCGCTCAGAGCCTCTTTCTACGACGCCATTCAGTGACGTCACCGTGGCTGTTGACATAATCTCCTTGACTTATTGCCCGAAATCTGGCGGCCTCACAAGACGCGGTGGCACGGCCACGTGTGAAAGGTCGCGTTTGAACTCGTGGGAAGACGCGGTGGCAGCTTCGGGCGTTTTACCATATGATGAACCTATGGTTTGAACAATAGGTTTGAACCATAGTTTGAACAATTGGTTTGAACCATAGGTTTGAACCATAGTTTGAACAGTAGGTTTGAACCGTAAGTCTGAACCATGGTTTGAACCATAGTTTGAACCGTAGGTCTGAAGCATAGTTTGAACTATAGTTTGAACCTTAGGTTTGAACCATAAGTTTGAACCATAGGTTTGAACAATTGGTTTGAACCGTAGGTTGGAACAATTAGTTTGAACCATAGGTTTGAACAATTGGTTTGAACCATAGGTTTGAACCATAGGTTTGAACCATAGGTTTGAACCATAGTTTGAACCATAGTTTGAACCATAGGTTTGAACCATAGGTTTGAACCATAGGTTTGAACCATTGGTTTGAACCATAGGTTTGTGCCTATGGTTTGAACCATATTTTGAACTGTAGGTCTGAACCGTAGGTTTGAACCGTAGGTTTGAATCGCAGATTTGAACCATAGGTTTGAACCATAGGTTTGAACCATAGTTTGAACCATAGGTTTGAACCATTGGTTTGAACCATAGGTTTGAACCATAGTTTGAACCGTAGGCTCGAACCTATGGTTTGAACCATAGTTTGAACCATAGGTTTAAACCATAGTTTGAACAGTAGGTTTGAACTGTAGATTTGAATAATAGTTTGAAGCATAATTTGAAACAGGTTTGAAGCATAGTTTGAACCATATGTTTGAACCATAGGTTTGAACCTATGGTTTGAACCATATGTTTGAACCACATTTTGAACCATAGGTTTGATCCATAGGTTTGAATCCCCATAGGTTCAAACTAGCTTCAAGTGATCTGAGACGTCGTCAAGTACGTGGTAGTCTCGCATTCGCTTAGTCGTGGGTTCGAATCCCGCACCTCACTCCGATTCCCAGCAGTGACTTTCCCTTCCCCAAACAGTCCCCAAAGCGCATATAGTACATAGGACAAAAGTGACGGCTTCTGCCGCAGATACTCAGCGTCTCCTGGCGTGGGGCCCTCACCTTCTTTGTAAATTCCTGATTACTTATTTGTGCAGACATCGTTGTTCAGTTTTGATGGTCCGATGCAGGTCCCCGCTAAGTTAACCTCTGTTCACAGAGGTTAACTTGTGTAAAAGAAAACGCAGCGCAAAAACATAGAGACAAATTTAGGATTTCTTTTTCCAACGTAGCGGGAGATGGCAGTTTTGCGAATTCCTTATTTGTCCCAGTCGTCATGAGATTGTTTCTATACATGTTATTGGTAAGTTGATTTTGATGGAAATTGATCCAATTACGTTTCTCTGGATGGTATCGGCAGAAAATTACAACCTGATTCCTACGGTGGTATTCTTAAACAAATTATTTCCTTATAAAAATCTTATGTAAATCCTTGGAAGGGAAAGATTTATATAAGGAAGGATTTTTTTAAGAATACCACGTAAGATTCTTACGGTGATATTCTTAAAAAAAATCCTAATACCTTATATAAATCCTTGGAAGGAAAAGATTTATATAAGAAAGGATTTTTTTAAGAATACCACCGTAAGATTTTTAAGGTAATTCCTAAAAGAAAATTCTTTCCTTATATAAATCTTTCCATTTCAAGGATATATATAAGATTTATATAAGGATTTTTTTTTGCATTCCAACGTTTATTTTCGGCTATTCTTCAAAACAACGATGAATCACAGACTAACCGTTATTTTTCAAACTTAAAGACAACTGTCGACGCGTGATCAAATGATGTTTTTCTTTGTTGTTCTCCTACACAACGTTAAAGCGATAACGACAGAAGACATTAGCGATGCGAATAGAGAGAGATGTGGGGAAGTTGGAGCGATAGATTTGTAAAAGAAAGAAAAGAAGAATAATAAGAATGAAATATGACACGTGCGTGTGTATCAGTATCTTATCATCGATTGTCTTCTTTCCTCCCTTCATAGAAATGCCAATTTACAGAAAAGTCGTTTTGTTGTTCTTCTGTCGGTCAGGTCAGCAGTGGAAAGATGAACATTCATTTGTCTCTCTACCTGCATATCAACCTAAAATGGCGTATGCCTCATTCAATTTCTATTCTCGGTGTGTCTGAATCTTTAAGTATTTTGTTCGTTTTTGTACGAGTCTTCGTCTCGTGCCGTTGCTCTAACGGTTTTTACCTTTATGTTGTTGCAAATCTCCTCTCTCTCCACCCCTTTCCTCCTCACACCCCTCTCTTTCACACTCTCTCTCTTTTTCTCTTTCTTTATCCATCTTTCTCCCTCTCTGTGCCTCTCTCTACAGCGCTTGGCCCCCAAGCCAAACATTTCATAAATCAACCTCTCTTTCTCTATCTATCTCTCTGTCTCTCTGTCTCTCTTTTCTCTCTCAATCTTTCTCTCTCTCTCTCTCTCTCTCTCTCTCTCTCTCTCTCTCTCTCTCTCTCTCCCCCTCTCCCTCTCTTTCTTCCTGGCCCTACCCCTTTCCCTCCAAATATAATGTGTATCTCATTCGAACCAAATATATGAAATTTAGTAAAATTAATCTTTTTGTTGTCACTATCGCCATGCAACATTACTCACCTTACAAAACTCCTTGGTGTTCATATGGAACATACATATTTCTGTATGTATGCCTGTCTATGTCCATACATATATAGTAATATATACATCTTTTAACACGTGTGTATATGCGTGTGTGTGTTTATGTATAAATAACAGGTATGTCACGTTACTGCCACAAACTACATTCCGTGTGATTGTGACGTGATTTGGGGGTCACCTCGTATTACGTCACCATGACATGCCTTGCAAGAGTCTTGAGCATTGTTCCAAGTGATGCAAACGCATAGTTTTCACTTGGGGCGTGACGTCACTCGAAGAGATGAAAGGAGTGGTGATGGAGACACTTGGCTGATGGAGCTTGTATGAACTCGTGCTCTTATGTTTTACTGTTTACAGTGTTTTTTTTGTGACCAATATGAGATACAAAAAAGATCTTGTTGTTAAGAAGGAGTATGGGGAAGAGAAAGAGGAGGAGGACGAGGAAGAAAAAGATGGGGAAGAGGAGGGAGAAGAGGAGGAGGAGGAAAGTGTAGGCGCAGGTAAGATTGCTAAATCACATCGCTCCATCCCCCACCTCCTCTTTCTCCTCCTCTCTTCCTTCTCTTCCTCCTCCTCCTCCTCCTCCTCCTCCTCCTCCTCCTCCTCCTCCTCCTCCTCCTTCTCCTCCTCCTCCTCCTCCTCCCCCTTGCCAACTCGGGCATGCGAGATACAGTCTGACAATCTCTGACTGTATAACATCAAGCTTCTCATTCAGACCAAGGCCAGGGACAAGCTGTCGACTGACAGGTGTGATGTCAGCCTGGCTGACTTGGCTCGTTCGCCCTGCTGACAGACGACAGCCGTCAGGGTCGAATGAATACTGACGTTTTATATCATCGCTGACATATTTTATACGCACCCATGGGGGCAAATAGATTCTGTTCCAATGTACAGCTTAGCTATGCAAATGTGCCTTTCGTTGTTGTTAGGTTAGTATGATTTTGTTTTACAAAAACCACGTGATTTATAAAGAAATGGAGCGGGTGGGAGTGGTTTTTATGCCTTTGTCTTTTGGCTACCTCATGTGTAAGGGGGGAAAAGCCTTTGATATATGTATGTATATGCATAAAGAAATTGTCGTGTATAGGTTTTTAGGTACTTAACATTAAATGGTATGTTTGCATATAGCATCGATGTATTATGGTCCAGGTTTGTGTGTTATGTGTAGGTATTAGGGAGAGATGAAAGTATAGAAAAAAGAAACACGATTTTCTTTTTATTTTGATTTGGTCAGGCTGTATCGAGGCTGATGGGTAAAACTGGGTTGGATTATTTGGATACAAGGGAGCTGTGGATGTGGATGTGGATGGATGTGAGTGTGGATGAAAATGTAATGAGAATGTGATAATGAATTTGGCATTTGAGGACATTGCAGGAAACGATTTTGCTCTGGGTGAGTTTGGATGAAAAAACGCGAAAACTACGTTAGAAAAAAAGTAGACAGAGGTCAGAGGGAAGGAGACACAAACAGCAGAACATAAGAGTGGGGAATAAACGTGAGCAGGTAGAAGACGCGTGTTGGCTCAAGACTCGAGAAGCCGAACACGTTGCCGCGGCGTGGAGGAATCGCGCGTCTTCGGCAGCGGCACTTTCTTGCAGAAGACCCGCGGCCCCCAGGAAACCGGCACACCAGCCTCCGGACGAGATCGTAATTCGCATAGAGAAGAGATATTGACTTGTTGGCCTGGGATTGTTAGTTTTTTGTGTCTTTTGGGTGGAGGTCGCGTCTAGGGAAGGTTGGATTTTGTGGATTCTGAGGTTCAATACCTTATCTAAGGGCCCAGTCTCATACCAAGCTTACAACCTGTTTCCGATCACCGGCGACCAGGCTGATTTTGTGCTGTTCCTTTCTGTTTATATATAAAAATAATTCAAGACAATAATACTATTTGAATGGATTTCGCCCTCCTCCCCGTCCTGAAGACGAATATGGAATAGCCACCTGGCGCTAACCATTTGTGAGAGATACAAAAATGCCACCGTACAAGTTGGTGGTCGGAAACAGTTGGTCGTAAGCTTGATGTGACTGGGGATTAAATTAAATCGTAACTCAGCTGTTCTGCACATTTGAGGGCTGAGGTTCGGTGTGGGGGTTCGAACACTGCTCTACATAACCAGGTGAAGGAGAAGATAAGGAGCCTACGCCAGGAGGCGCTGAATAGCTGCGGCCGAAGCCGTCACCTTTGCTTCATGCACTTGGACTGTTGGCGCAGGTAACGAACAGTCACTGCTGGGAATCGGAGAGGAGCGCGGGATTCGAACCCAAAACGAAGAGAATGTGAGACCAGCACGTTAACGATGATGCCACTAGTGCACAATAACCGGGGAAAGATTAAGACTTTCTGTGTTGGTGAGTGTCTGAATAAGGTGCATCAGAGGTTGTGTGGATTTGTGTTTGTGTGGTGGGATTGTGTGTGGGTACCTCATTGTACCTGTGCTCAGTGGGCCCCGTCTTTATGTCTTCATTTATCAAACTGCTTAAAATTCACTGAAGTTGGTGGATTATTCGGCGAATTCCGCAAATTTGTACACATCCATGTGGTAGACTGTCCTTGGTTTTTCGTGTCTTGTTATGAACTGTTGATGAGTTTTCATCTCATTTCAGCGTCTCTCTCTCTCTCTCTCTCTCTCTCTCCCTCTCTCTCTCTCTCTCTCTCTCTCTCTCTCTCTCTCTCTCTCTCTCTCCCTCTCTCTGTCTGTCTATCTGTCTTTCTCTCTCTTTCTCTTTACGTGTGTACGTGTGTTTACCTAGTTGCAGTATACAGGATAAGACCTATGTTCGTGGACCGTGTCTGCATTCCTAATGGTCAATTTTGTCCTGAAATTGTCCCATTTATGTGTTTGTGTGTGTGTGTGTGTGTGTGTGTATGCGCGTGCGTGTGAGTTCCCGACAAATTGGACACCAACGCCTTTCATAATTTTCTATTTATATGGAGGAAGATTTCACCCATTATTTATTGGAAATCCTAAACTGACCTTTTGTCGTCATGACTGAATAATGATTACATATCATGTTTGCGAAATTCATTTTGGTTCGTTTCTGCACTTCTCTGATCGTCCATAATTGAAAATCGAAGAATATTTCGCTCACCCAAGACAGCCAGAGACGGCAAGACTTCGCCTTTTCATTCGATGATTTATGAAATCCGTCGAAATGTAATGAAACTGTTTATCCGTCTGTTGCTAACTCCCGAGTCGAAGTTATGGAACGTTATGACGTCACAGACTTTTTCAAAAAAGAAAATTCGACGACTATGTTTGTTGCTTCAGCGATTTTCTCTTTTTATTGTTTTTTCGTTGAGTTGCTTTTCACTGCCACTAGGTGGCAGTTACTGGTGTACTGTCCTCGTGAGGCCCCGCTCTTGTCATGTAGTCTCACTGTATACGCTAAGTCATCGATTGCTTACGCTATGAGACACTTCACTTCAGTCAAAACCATTAACGTTTCTTTAAGTGCTGGTATATCAAGGGCAAGTGGCAGTCACCAGTTGCCAGTGGTGTTCGAACCGGAGCTTGTGACGGCACACTAGGCTAGCATGATGCTACTTGCTTTTGCTATTTCGTTTGAGCAGAAATGACTTCGGTGATGATATTCTAGACTTCCGTAATAAGAACAACTCGACAATGTGTTTAACATTTGTATTCTAGATTTAATTTCTCTATGTTCGTTATTCAGCTCCTCACGATATGACGCAAGAGTAATTTGACATTTGGAAATTTGAAAAAAGAAATATCGTAACCGAAGTCGTTGCTACTCAAAACGAAGTAGCAAAACCAAGTAGCATGCTAGCGAGAAATGCTTAGTGTGCCGTCACCTGTACATAACAAAGCTGAGAACCAAGAGAAGTGTTAAGTAAGACTTCGTAAGACGGGAATTATCCAAGACTGAATTTAGATTGAGTCAATAGTATGGAATAAAATCGCCTGAGGACGGAAGGCCCCTATGATTTGGGAAAACAAGCTCTACGTAACCCACGTATAAGGGTCATCTTTGATATCACGACTCCATAAGCACCACTACGGACCAGATCCACGCATTGCATATAACTGGAAAATTAATTTTCGCTCAGAGAGAAAAGAATTGTGATTACGTTTA
>NC_134785.1:50580055-50592555 GCF_046742065.1 Oratosquilla oratoria | reverse complement strand
ATGAATGAAATTATGTAACAATTAAAAGTAATGCATGTATGTGTGTGTGAATGTGTGTGTACGTGTGTGTGTGTGTGTGATTCGCCATGGTTTTGGACCACGTGCTGGACTCATGATCGACAGCTGTTCCTCTCCCAGAGGAGAGCTCAGAGCTCATGTATATGACCGATCTATGATGTGACCTTACACGCACATACACACACTCAACTCCCCGCCCACTAGAGTTGGAGTAACGACTCGCTGCGCAGCGACACTGAAATTATTTCAGACCTGGGCGGGATTCGAACCCGGACCTCTGTAGTGGCGGCCGGGAACTCTAACCACTGCGCCATCGAGTCGGGCGTGTGTGTGTGTGTGTGTGATATTCAGAAAGAGAGAGAGAGAGGAAGAGAGATAAGAGTGACTTGAATTTGAAGGTCAAAGGATTACAAAGGATTACAAAGGCGGAGCATGGCGACAGGAGACCTTTTGATCCATATCTAGGTCGGATGCGAAAAAAAAACATATTAATAATAAAATAATAGATAAAAACTATAATAATGTAAATAACAAATAAAATATATAAATAAATGCAAAGGTATAGTTAGATAATAAACAAACAGGTAAATAGTAAATAATAATAAATTGACATATAACTAATGATAAATGAAAATCAGACAGACAAATGATGATAAAACAAAAACAAATAATATAAATCAAATTATAATCATTACAGCATCTTGCTTAGGAGTTTATCTAAATGATTCTTAAAGCTTCGAACTGAACTACATTACATTACCTGTACAGGAAGTTTATTTATTCATTAACTACACGGTTGGCAAATTTGTTTCTACCTACTTTCAAATTGAATCTATTTCCGGACAGTTTGAGACAATTGTTTCTTGTCTGATTCTCATTCAGTGTGAAAATTTTGTCACTTTTGATGTTGTCAATTCCCTTTAGAATTTTAAAGACCTGTATCAAGTCACCTCTGAGTCTACGCTTTTTTAGGGAAAACAGATTCATAGGTTTTAGTCGATTTTCATATGATCTATTTTTGATATTTGGAATCAGTTTTGTGGCTCACCGTTGTACTTTTTCCAGCTTGTCAATGTCTTTAATGAGATTCGGTGACCATACGGGAAACAGCACATTCCAAATATTTACTACCTAACGATTTATATAGCTTGTTAATGAGTGATGGACTTTTGAAGTAAAAAAAATCGCGCAAGGTCAAGCAGATGTGTAGTTTCACACCAGCACCCCCCTTCCCCCCGCACCACCTTTCCTGAGGTCCACCTCCTCATCCTGAGGTCCAGCTGAGACTCCAACACCGTCAAACCTAACCTCTCAACTGAGTCAATAACCTTCTAGTCGTGGGCCAACCTCCGGCCTCCTGATCCGTGAAATAAATAAATGAATTAATAGATGATTTAATGAATAGAGAAATACATAGATAAATTAATTCATAAATAGATAAGTAAATAAATTAATTAGTAAATAGATATATATACGCATAAAGAAGTAGATAAATGAATATATAAATGAATGAATAAAAATAATAAATGAATAGATAAATAGATAAATAAATAGAAAAAAGTAAATAAATAAGTACATAACTAAATAATGAATAAATGAAGTAAATAGGTCAATAAATCAAATAAATAAATAGATAAGCGAATAAACACATATGTGAATGAATAAGTTAATCTATATTTATTTATCTTGCCATTTATCTGTTTAGTTATTTATGTATGTATTTATCTTTTTTATCTATTTATCTACTTATACCTGGGTTATGTAGTTAATTATCTCAAATAAAATCAGGGTCGTTGTTTTTGAGAAACAGTTATTTCGTGCATATTTGAAATATCCTCCATAAACTGAATAATTATTTTTCTTTATTTCAAAATTTTCCGTAATAATAACCTATTTTCATCCTTCTTAATGATAAGTAATGTTGAACAGGCCTATAGACGAAGAAAGACAGCCTCGCTTTGAAATAAGATTTTTCATTTTTTTTTTCTTTTTTTTTTTTTTTGCTCGAATGCTTCTCATGTCGCATTTCAGAAAAAAGAAACAATATTCCTAACTATTGATCTAAAGCAGGAACGTTTATCTAGATTCATGAACGTTCATCACAGAGGACCGAACGTTCAGACCGGTGAACGTTGGTTTCATGGTCTTAAACGTTAAAGAAATTTGTTTCAGATAATGAGAAGAAATGTTTTCGTCTGGTGAGCGGTGACGTCATCTATAGGGGAGGAAAGAGAGAGGGGGCGTCTTTATTAATTTGATCAATTAGGTTCATTAGACGTTGATAGAGTCTGGGAAAGTTGATTTCGTTTCTGAAAAGGGAATTTGTGATAATTAAGTTCGAGGCACATTAGGCTAGCATGCTAGTTGCATTTGCTATTTCGTTTGAGTAGCAACGACTTCGGTTATGATATTCTAGAATTCCCTAAGAACATCTCAACAATTTTGTGTCTAGCATTCGCATTCTAGGTTTAACTTTTCTTAGTTCGTCTTTGAGCTTCTAACTCTATGACAAGAGTAATTTGACTTTTGGAAATTTGGGAAACAAAAGATCGTAACCAAAGTCGTTGCTACTCAAACCAAGTAGCAAAAGAAAGTAGCATGCTACCAAGAAATGCCTAATGTGCCGCCATCTTTAGTTTCCTGTACTTTGAGAAAATATGATGGAGATCTTTGAGCTCCTCCGTGAGTTGTTGTTTTTGTTGTTGTTGTTTTTTGTTGTTGTCGGCGTTGTTTTTGTTGTTGTCGTCGTCGTTGTCGTCGGCGTTGTTGTTGTCGTCGTCGTCGTCGTCGTCGTTGTTGTTATGGGTGTCAGTTTGTTTTTACCAGCGCCTCTATCTTTGTGGACTATTTTGAGCTGGCTCTGTCGTGCGTTGTTTTGTTCTATTTTTTTCTTCCTTGAGGATTTTTGTACAAAAGAGGGATTATAGAGGGAATATACAGTATTCAGGTACACGCATGCATACACATACACAAACACATACGCGCGCACACACACAACTCGATAGCGCGATTGGTAGAGTTCCCGGTTGCCACTACGGAGGTCCGGGTTCGAATCCCGCCCAGGGCTGAAACAGTTTTAGTATCGCTGTGCTGTGAGTCGTTACTCCAACTCTCGTGGGCGGGGAGTTGGGTGTGTGTGTGCGTGTGATGTCACAGCATTACCTATAGATCGGTCATATATGAGCTCTGAGCTCTCTTCCGGGAGGAAAATAGCTGTCGATCATGAGTCCAACACGTGATTCAAGACCATGGTGAGTCACACACACACAAACACACACACACACACACACACACACACACACACACACACACACACACACACACACACACACGTACCACATGGGTCATACAAATATGAATAAAATTGCCTGACGGCAGCTTAAACGAAAGGGTAGATGACCCTCGACTTGGGAGGTTGAGGAAGAGATCGTGGAGCTCACCCTCGAGGTCTTCCATAAGGGCGACATGGAGGAGACTTCGAGTGGCACTCGGAAATTATTGCAAAGTCACTTTTGGTCTTCTTTGGGAAGCATGACTCCGCTGCCTTTGGAGAGTCACGAACCGACTGCAAGTCTTTGGTCTGAAGTCCCTTTCAGTTTGACCTCGTTTATGTGTCAAGTGACCTCGGTTGACCTCGATTTGGAAGGGAGACTTGGGAAGTTGTACAGGTCAACCGATAGGTGGCAGGAATATCTCTCTCGCTCTCTCTCTCTCTCTTTCTCTCTCTCTCTCTCTCTCTCTCTCTCTCTCTCTCTCTCTCTCTCTCTCTTTCTCTTTCTGTCTCTCTTTCTCTCTCTCTCTCTCTCTCTCTCTCTCCCTTCCTCCCTCTCTCTCCCTCTCCCTCTCCCTCTTTCTTCCTCTCTCTCTGTGTGTGTCTCTTTCTCTCCCTCTTTCTCTCTCTCTCTCGCTATCTCTCTCTCTGTCTCTCCCTTTCTCTCTCTCTGTCTCTCCCTTTCTCTCTCTCTCTCTCTCTCTCTCTCTCTCTCTCTCTCTCTCTCTCTCTCTCTCTCTCTCTCTCTCTCTCTCTCTCTCTCTCTCCCCCCAAAAAAAAACTTCACATGGGAGCGTAGACTTATGGAACAAGTTGGACGGAAATATAATCCAAGCCTACACCATAGACGAACTTGGGGCAAAGTTTGATGAATGGAGGCAAAGAGATAGACCCCGCGAACACACACACACACACACACACACACACACACACACACACACACACACACACACACACACACACACACACACACACACACACACACACACACACACACACACACACACACACAGATCCTTATCCACGAGAGTTGGTGTACCGACTCGCAGCGCAGTGATACTGAAATTATTTCAGCCCTGGGTGGGATTCGAATTCTGACCGCTGGATTAGCGATTGCGAACGCTACTACTGCGCCATCGAGCCGTGAGTGTGTGCGCGTGTGTTTGTGTATGTGTTCGCGCGTGTGTGTTTGTGTATATATTCGTGTATTTATATATATATATATATGTGTGTGTGTGTGTGTGTGTGTGTGTGTGTGCGTGTGTATATATGTCGTACATATGTTACGCGTGTTCGTGTCAGGGTTGTGTCTGTTGCATTCTCCTCCTCCTCATCTGGGGGGTCGTCGTCGCCGCCCGAGGCCGAGCCGAGTGAGGACCTCTCTGCTGCTCGGACCTCGAGACGATCGTGCCCCCCGGCAGAAGCTACTTCGACCGAGAAGACCGGGGGGCACCCCTTCCAGACCTTTTGCCACGACGACGACGACGCGGGGACAACGACATCTAGACCCGGCGAGCCATGCGCGAGGAAGCGACAGGAAGGGGATAATATGATGCCATACTGAGTATGTAAGGTAGGCATCCCTCGTCCCTAGCAGAGCGGAATCCTCCGAACCGGCGAAGGCAAGGCAGGACTTCGACCACCGGGGCGAGGCTTGCGTAGTCGAAGAAGGACTAGGAGGAACCGCTCGCCGCCGGAAATTTGGTTATAATTTGCTTTACTCTTCAAGATCCCAAGGCCGAAGGTAACGATAGGACATCGCGCGAAAGGCCATTACCAAGAAGCCATTACCGAAAATACCATTGCCATTACCAACGATGCCATTGCCATTTCAGAGTCCGCGCGAGCCCATGAAAAACGGGCTATTTAGATTGCGGACAAAGATGTTGTGTTTACCATGTCCGCGCGGACCCATGAAAGACGTGCTATTTTCACTGCGGAGGGTGATTTTGGGTTCGTTTTGCCATTACCGTCGCCATTAGAAGAAGACAGACGTCGTCTCGGCGATTTGTTCTTACGCTCAAAGATCCGTGAGGATCTGGATGTTTCCCTCAGATGAATAAAATCGCCTGGCGCCAGCCAGAAGGAAGTGCATCGAGCTCGCCGTCGCCCTCGACGTTTTGCATCTGGAGGAGGAGGAGGAGGAGGAGGAGCGGCTCTTTGGGTCTTCTCTGGAACTAAAGAAACTTTCGAAAACTTTGACTTCGACGGGAAGTTGCCTCAGCTGAATAAAATCGCCTGGCGACACCAGAATTAGGTACAATAGTGTTCGCACGCCAAAGGGTTCAATGTTGTTTTCAGTTTGGGGTCGAAATTTCATCTTTTGCCTAATTCACTTTTTCGCTAGCTCGTTCCTGTCACCAGAATGACCCTCGGTCGAAAGGAGAGAGAGAGAGAGAGAGGAATAATCTCTTTATTTTATTTTATTTTTCCTTCATTTGGTGACCTCGTTCTTCTGGATGCCAGACGGTTCTACTCAGCTTCGGAGAGCCCTTCGTTCAGCGGTGGATCGAAAATAATCTCGATCAGACTCTCGGCTCGAGGATCCAGCAAATGTCCAGGCGATTCGCTTCAGCTGAGGGGAACCAAGTCACCACAACACTCACCATCCCACTCTCATAAAGTGGGAAGTGTGTGTGACTGCTCTTGACAGCTTTCCTCGTATCCCATATACAGTATCTGCATTACCTCCCACGGTGCCTTCCTGTCTACCCAAATCCATAAAACCCCAAAAACATTCTTACCGTTCCCTAAAGCTTTCCCACATATCTGCCATACCACAAAAATCTGATTCACGTAACCCCTACGTGTCCTAAACCCACACTGTTCCTCACCAATTATTCCCTCTGTTCCTCTCCTAATCCTCTCAAAACCCTAACATAAGTCTTCCCAACTACACTCAAAAACAAACTGATCCCTCTGAAGCTACTACACTCACACTTGTCCCCTTTTCCCTTGAAGAAATAGAGGTCATATTGATAATTAATCAGAATTTATAAAAAGAAAAATATCGATTACAAAATCAGCAATGCCAAATATAGACTTGCGTGGCAATTTTGAAATGTCGACTGGGAATGGAGGGACTCAGGGGGTGCTGGGGGAGGTTACGTGATCATTGGGATGTTCGAGTGATGCATTAAAGAATGAATCATTAAATCCGTCCGAGTTATGGGCAAGTAAATCTTAATGCAAAGACTCATCTCTTGTGAATTTTCTGTTCAATGTTATTTTTAACATGTTATTGGTCTTTCATGATATTTTTCGTACTGATTGTACTGACCTTTTGTAAAGATATCACGAATTTGTGGTATCCTTGATGAAATGAAGTAAACCTATTATTTTTTGTTCTTTTTGTAAGATGAAATATTGGGCGTAAGTGGGAGGAATATCTTTAGTATTTCTTACGTCTGTATTGGTCTCCCTCAGCTGAATAAAGTCGCCTGACGGCAGGTGAGCAAAAAAAAAAAAAAATTGACATATGACCCACATGTAACCACCAAAGGACTTGATAGAGATTAGACTTCTAGAATTGGGTTAAATCAGAACCGGGCTCAACTAGGAAAGACATCAAAGGAGCTTCCCGTCCATCCTTTGCACTAAATTGCGAAACCTCATCTCATTTAGGATTAGGGCTGGGGGGAAGAAGACGTAAGGATCGAAATCCTATGCATCGTCGTTCAACTTTGTCTTTATGTGACTTCGGTCATCGATACTTTGATCTTCTTAATACTAAGGTATTGGCTCTACAGTATAGATTCTATGCAGTTAATGCTTTAGGAGGAATATGTAGACACCCCTACGGACCAGAGTTCCACGTCCTCTCTTTATGATAGGTGACTAAGGTATATAAAAAAAAAAAAAATGGCATCATAAAACATGTAGTCAATACATACGGGGTAAAAGCTGAACGAAGTTAAAATAACATTCGTATGTAAACATGCGAGAAAGAACAATAGTAAAACATCCGTCCGTGAAAATCTTGTGCAATGTTGGCCCCTTAGCTGTCGAAAAGTAACGAGGGAGATGAATAAAATTGCCTGGTGGTAGGCGAATAAAACTAAAGAACCATCTGGTAAGGAAGAGGAGAGTTTGGTTAGTGGATGTTGATCCCTTCCATACGATGTTGCCAACGTAGGCGTCACGAGGAGCGAATGGGTATATGCCCATATCGGCGTTGGAGTCTTGATTATGTTTATTTTGTAGCTGAGTAACCCCCATGGTCTGTGAACTGGCCTGATCATATTTTCAGTGGTTATTAATATTCAGAGTGGAAGAGAACGAGTAACACAGCCGTAACTTTATATTTTATAACGCGAGTATTGTGGTGCATCATCGAATCATCGTACATCAGGCAGCTGATGGTGCCCGCGAGAACTTGACTATACTCGGTGCATCGAAAACTGGCTGTTAGGGCGGAGCACGGGGATTTCCCCTGTGTTGCCACATACAATTATTTTATAATTTTATCATATTTTAAATTCTAATTTATAATTTTATAATGTTGCCACATATAATTATATAATTTTTTGTCACACACCACCACTGAGGTAAAAATCAAAGCAAGGTTTTCTATACAAAGGTTTCGTTTCCTCGAGTCGTGGACATGGCATATGAGCGGGAGAGAGCGACGGTGCCACTCCATCCCTTCTCTGGCCACGCCCCCACACTGCATTCAGAAAGCATTGCATCCACACGCACGTTCTCGCCATGGATAAATACATTATATATATATATATATATATATATATATATATATATATATATATATATAATATATATATATGTATATATAGGTGTATATATATATATATATATACATCAATAGAGAGAGAGAGAGAGAGAGAGAGAGAGAGAGAGAGAGGGCGGGTGGGTGGGCGAGCCATGCGGGCCGTGTTATCTGTGGAGATGTGGCAACACCGGGAAATTCCCTAACCCGGCCTTAGCGGCCACTTCTCGTTGCGTCTACTATAGTATTGGAGAGGTTCAAGGGGAGCCGGAGACGTAAGTCGGGACGCATACGTAGAAGGGACCCAAGGTCGTCGCCAGGAAATCATTCATCGAGACTAATTCCCAAGATCCGTTGAGGTTTTGAAGAAGGCGAAGACGAGAGGCCGACGCTTGGAGCCAAATCCGTCACCTTTGCCCTATGTGTATGCGCTTCGAGGACTGTTTATGGGCAGGTAATAAACAGTCACTGCTGGGAATCGGAGAGGAGTGTGGGATTCGAACCCACGACTAAGCGAATGCGAGACCAGCACGGTAACGTTGACGCTACTAGCGCAAACTGAATTTGTTTCCTCACTTTCTCTTTCTGTTTGTGTGTTTTCATGTATTTTCGTTATTTTTATCTTAATGTTTAGCTCCATTAAATTATGAGATACAAACTTGTACTAGAGGTGGATGATAATGGAATTGTTTTTCATCCGTTTGGATGACACTAGAGAAGTATCATACGTTTCTGTGTGTTTTGGAATATTCTTGCAATGGAGGCATTTTGGTAGTTATACATTACGATATATGATGCATGGAGAATGTATATATATCTATCATCATAATTATCTATTATTCTATTCTTACAATGGAGGCATTTTGGTAGTTATACATTGTGATATATGATACATGGTGAATATATATTTATCTATCATTATCATCATCATTTATTATTCTATTCTTACAATGGAGGCATTTTGGTAGTGAGGCATTATGATGTATGATACATGGTGAATACACATTTATCTTTCATTATCATCATTATTTATTATTTTAATCTTTTAATTAGGTTTCTAAAATTAGAACTAGCATTTGTGTTTCTCTGGCTTTGGTCTTGCAATGATTCCTGTAACTTAATTTGTAATTTGATGTCCAAACAGAACTTAGAAGATGAGTTTAGTGACATAGTTGAAAGTTGAAAGAGAGGTAGAAAAGTTGAATGCAGAAATTGATTAGAAGTTGTGACCCTTGGTAATGTTAGCGTGGGAAATTTGTTAACGGTCTAACGGTTCTCAGACACGTGTTTAAAGTGATGTGTGAACGTGTGAACGGGGTATTTTGGGTTTAACCAACGTGTTCGACAACCAAATACCCCGTTCACACATCACTTTAAACACGTGTCTGTCGAACCACGTTCGACGAACCGTTACCCCGTGTGAACCACCTCTTAGCGTGCGAAATGTGTTACTGACGGAAACTCGTGTTTCATTGATGTATTTACTTTCTGCATCTCTCTGAAGGCGTTATCACAATAAGCTATTTTTCCTTCAACCTCCAATTCATCGGCGGTACCACACACACACACACACACACACACACACACACACACACACACACACACACACACACACACACACACTCTCAGTGGCGCGGTTGGTAGAGTTCCACACTGTCAGTATGGCGGTACCGGCGGTACCTGGTTCGAATCCTGCCCAGGGCCGAAATGATTTCAGTGTCGCTGCGCTTCGAGTCGTTACTCCAACTCTCGTGGGGGGGGTTTGGGTGTGTGTCTGCGTGTAAGGTCATAACATTACCCATAGATCGGCCATACGAGCTCTGAGCTCTCTTCCGGGAGGGAAATAGCTGTCGATCACGAGTCCAACACGTGATCCAAAGACCAAGGTGAATCACACACACACACACACACACACACACACACACACACACACACACACACACACACACACACACACACACACACACCCGCGCACACACACAGACACACACGCACACAGACATGCACACCCGCGCACGCGTATCTGTTTATGTATGCGCAAACGCATTACGGCGTTTCGTCTTCAATGAGACATCATCAGGAATATCTGCAACAAAACCGTAACACACGAATAGAAATAAATCCACAAGACGGTATAAACATAAAAGAAAATATATCAATACTTACATCTCGTAATCAAGGAACATAAAGCAAATGTCAGAACATTTTATACTAAATGAGGTATTTAACGCTGTTGCTATAGGTTCACTCGACGGTGTCAGGAGAAGTCGAGTCCGGGGGTGGTGGAGTGGGGGAGTGGGAGGAGGAGGAGGAGGAGGAGAACAGACGACACAATCTCGAACTCGGGCCTTGTCCCAAGAAAGAAGAACCGAATAAGGTTACATTGGATACCTTGGATTCATTGGATACATTGGATACATTGGATACCTTGGATACATTGGATTCATTGGATACATTGGATTCATTGGATACATTGGATACCTTGGATACATTGGATACCTTGGATACATTGGATACATTGGATACCTTGGATACATTGAATACCTTGGATACATTGAATACCTTGGATACATTGGATACATTGTATACCTTGGATACATTGGATATATTGGATACATTAGACACATTGGATAAATTGTTTACATTGAATACCTTGGATACATTGGATACCTTGTATTAATTGGATACTTTGGATACACTGGATACCATGTTGGGCTATATGTATATGGTCGGAGCCCTTCCTCTGATATAGTAACTATGTATTGAGCGCTGAAACTATCGGTTGTTTTAAGAAAAGTTTAGACAACTTTATGGATGGGGATGACAGGTAGTCATGGGCATGGAACTTCCTAGTGTAGGCCTTATGGTCTCTTGCAGTCTCCTTCATTCTTATGTAGTCGAACGTCCACTACAGTCACTAATTCTAGTGGAATTAAACACTAGAATGCTCTGAGTGTGTGTATATGTGTGTGTGTGTGTGTGTGTGTGTGTGTGTGTGTGGATAACGTGTTGGACTCGTGATCGTAAAATATTACCTTCCCAGATGAGAGCTCAGAGCTCATACATGACCGATTTATGCGTAATGCTGTGACCTTAGACACACGCGCGCACACACACACACACACACACACACACACACACACACACACACACACACACACACACACACACACACACACACACACACACACACACACACAATTCCTTGTCCATGAGAGCTGGAGTACCGAATCGCAGCTCAGTGATACTGAAATTATTTCAGCCCTGGGCAGGATACGAATTCTGACCACTAGATTAGCGGCTGCGAACGCTACCACTTCGCCGTCGAGCCGTGTGCGTGTGTGTGCGTGTTTGTGTATGTGTTTACGTTCGTGTGTGTGTGTTTGTGTATGTGTATATATTCGTGAGTGTGGGTGTATGGGTGTATATATGTCGTACATATGTTACGCGTGTTCGTGTCAGGGTTGTGTCTGTTGCATTCTCCTCCTCATCTGGGGGGTCGTCGCCGCCCGAGGTCAAGCCGAGAGGACCTCTCTGCTCGGACTTCGGGACGATCGTGCCCCCGGCAGAAGCTACTTCGACCGAGAAGACCGGGGGGCAGGCACCCCTTCCACACCTTTTGCCACGACGACGACGACAACGACGACGACGACGCGGGGACAACGACATCTGGACCCGGCGAGCCATGAGCGAGTAGAGGAAGCGACGACAGGAAGAGGATAATACATATGATGCCATACTGAGTGAGTATGTCAGGTAGGCGGCATCCCCCGTCCCTAGCAGAGCAGAGCGGAATCCTCCGACCCGGTGAAGCCAAGGCAAGGGGACTTGGCCCACCGGGGCGAGGCTTGCGTAGTCGAAGAAGGACTAGGAGGAACCGCTCGCCGTCGAAGAAGTATGTTATGATTTGCTTTACTCTTCAAGATCTCAAGGCCGAAGGTATCGATAGGACATCGCGCGAAATGCCATTACCAAGAATGCCATTACCTGAGATACCATTGCCATTACCAAGATGCCATTACCATTCCCAGTCCGCGCCATTAGAAAGACAGACGTCGTCTCGGCGCTTTGTTCTTGCGGTCAAAGATCCGGGAGGATCTGGAGGTTTCCTTCTGATGAATAAAATCGCCTGGCGACACCAGATGTAGGTATAATAGTACATACACGCCAAAGGGTTCAATGTTGTTTTCAGTTTCAGTTTTTCAATGCAGTTGTCGTTCTTTCAATCTTTTGCCAAATTGACTTCTTCGCCAGCTCGTGCGGTCACCGGAATGACCCTCGGTCGAAAGGAGAGAGAGAGAGAGAGAGAGAGGAGTGAATAAACTCTTTAGGCTCTTTATTTCCTTCATTTGGTGACCTCGTTCTTCTGGATGCCAGACGGTTCTACTCAGCTTCGGAGAGCCCCTCGTCCAGAGGTGGATCGAAAAAGATTCTCGATCAGACTCTCGGCTCGAGGATCCAGCAAATGTCCAGGCGATTCGCTTC
>NC_134785.1:50567555-50572555 GCF_046742065.1 Oratosquilla oratoria | reverse complement strand
CTCTTTCAAGCAAAAATTGTCTAATTCACTTCAAAACAAGACCTGAATTATCCTTTTCTTTATTCTCTTCAATCACAATCCTGTCCAACACAAAAACAAAAAACGTTTAATGATGAAGGTTTGTAAATCTAAAATTCTTTTAAGTTCAAGGTCACTGGTGGCCAGGATCACTGGCGAAAGTAATATATTTTCTGAAAAACAAAAAACAAAAAAAGACACACTGACAGGTAGAGATATTCATTGTCAACATACAGAAGGTCTCGTTTATGAGTTTTTATTTGATCCAAAGATCTTTTCGAATGATTGAGGGACTTTAAAAGGTCAAACTTAAAGCCATACACATTTAGAGGAATGTAACTCAGAAATGGCTGTATATACATATGTTTACAATTTCATTTCATAGGAAACCGCAAATGCATTTCCACTCATCATAAAGACCTCTGACCTTAAACGACCTTGTATGATCTTGAATGACCTTAATCGACCTTGAGTGACCTTGAATGACCTTAAATAACATTGAATAAACTTGAATTATATTGAACGACCTTGAATGACCTTAAATGACATTGAATAAGATTGAGTGAACCTGAGTAACGTTGAATGATCTTGATTGACCTTGTGTGGATTTGGATGACATTGAGTGATCTCAAATGACCTTGAGTTATTTCAAATGACCTTGGATGACCTTTAGTAACTTTGATTAACCTTGAGTGACCTTGACATGTCAAGCTGGAGGTCACACCTTTCAGAAGGCTATGACTAAAAACCTGTCGCAGAGAGATAAACGTTTTTTATTACAAAAGTGTAGAAGGTCGCATGAATCACCTTGTGACCTTTGCTTGGACAGTTTATTAATAAGTTACGACAAAACAAATCATGTCGGGTCGGCCGTGCCTCGCTATGCCTCTTATTCTTATCAGTTAGTTTGATCGTGTTTTCATTTTCTTTCATTTTATTTGTTCATTCGGTTTTTTTTTTTTTTATATAACGAAAAATTGAAATATAGAAATTAACGTTTTTGATTTTCATGGTTTAGAAATAAAATTGTATTCAGGAAATTGGCAATAAAGATTTCTGCTAAAGTGCATTTGATTTTATTGCGCTGGGAAATTTTGTGTCTGAGTTATTTGTTAAGAATATAGAATTGATCAATTTTCGTCATTTTTAGAGCCTCGTATCCGGTAAAGATAAATCAGTGAATGAAAATAACTTATTTTCATTCACTAATTTATCTTTTAAATAAGTAAATGAATAAACAAGTAAATAAATGAATAATCAGATAGATAGGTAGATAAATATGTAAATAAATTAATGGATATATACGTACATAAATGGACGAATAAATAGATAAATGAATAGATGAATAAATTGATAGATAAATGAATAAATAGATTAGTAATAAATAGATAGATAAATAATTACATAAATTAATAAAATTAATAGATAAATAAGTAGATAATTTATTAAACAAGAAAAAATGAATATACACACATAAATGGATAGATTAATAGATAAATAAATAAATTGATAGATAAATGAATAAATAGATTAGTGATAAATAGATAAATAATTACATAAATTTATAAGATAGATAAGTTGATCATTTATTAAATAAATAAGAAAAAATATTTGGCAAACTCGTTTTTTCTTTTTTTATTTATTTACCTAATCTATTTATTCATTTATTTGTTTTTGCGGAGGAGGTGAACAAAAACTTAAGATGCAAAAAAATTCACCCTACTCTTTGATCGATCACCTCCGTAGCAGATATACGTCGTACAACGATACGCAATGAAACGCTTGATCGATCATCGCTGAACTTGTGTTCCAGTTGTTTACGAATTCAAAGGGTCCAACACAGATTTGTCGATGAAAAAAAAGTTGACACCCTTTTGGATTTGCACTGCAAAAAGTATTTTTGAATCGTCTCAGATTATAGTGAATTGAACGTTGATTGATAGAAAATTGATCTGGCTGCTCGTTAATGTCAAACTCATGGAAATGACTCGGAGAAAAAAAAGAAAAAGAAAAAAGAAAAACAAACAAACAAGCGCAGACAGACAGATACACTAACAGAGAAACTCACCACATCCACTAACTCTCACTAGTATTCGGTTGTTGCCCCCCACTAGGGCAACTCCATGTTCCACTAAGAAGGTCATGGGTCACAGTTTGTCAACTGTTGACCTCGATCGACCCTACAGGTCAGGCAAGGTCACTCTACTGTAGCTCAGCTTGGACATATCCATGGCATAGAGTATACTGTCATCAACTTAATGGTAACCCAAAATATGCTATAAATACCAAAACAAATATGGAACCACTTCAACATATAAGTCTGTAACACACAATACAGCCTGATACAATACGTTCAGGGTAAATTCCTGATTATGTTGTTTTGTCGATGAAGATGATGTAATCAGCAGGATCAGTGTTCTTTGTGATGTCGACGAAAGCAACTTCTAAGGAAACTCTTCTTCGTTTCTTAAGGTCAAATTTGAAGAGGGTTTTGACAAATGTACAAGGACCGATTTCTGTTTTGTTAAGTCATAGCCGTCGAAGTGGGAGACTAGACAGAAAGCGGAGAGACGAGTCAGAGAAGTTTGCAGGAGTGATGTGGCAGAGGATGGCATAGTCATACGAGAGGCCTTTGTCCATCAGTGGACGATGAATGGCAGATGGATGCCGTTTATTTTATATTATTTGTTTATTCGTTTGAATTATTTGTCTGTTTATTATTTGCTTGTTTTTCATTTATTACTATTTATCTGTCAATTTATCATTATTTACTATTTACCTGTTTGTTTATCATTTAACTATACCTATGCATTTATTTTACTTTATTTATCAATATTTATATAATTATAATTTTATTCTATTTTATTTTTATTCATTTATCATTATTATATATTTTTTCGCATTCGACCTAGTTATGGACCAAAAGGTCTCCTATCGACATGTTCCGCCTTTGTAATCCTTTGTAATCCTTTGAATTGAAACTGTGAGACGGAGGGAAAAGGAAACAGCTCTTTTGTCGGTTCGACAAAGAGGCCTGAAGACTTCTCGTGGTTGGCGACAAAACGCTCGGAGACCTCTCGTGTTGGATGACGCTCTCCCCTTCCAGTTGTCGCCAGGTGATTTAATTCACCTTTGTGACAACCCCACCCTCGGGTCTGATGGCGAATGGGCTCGAGTCCATCTCAATTGATCCCCTCAGTACCGAGTCTATCTTTTCCTATCAGAGTGCTTCATTCAATTCCGTGGCATCCCGTTGATAGAAAAGGATCGAGATATAAGGAATCATTGATCACTGTTCAACTTTTCAATATGGCGTTCTTTTGATTCCCTCGACCCATACATCTAATAACCTACACACATCAACGCTTGTACTAACCGGTCGATTCCTTCGTAACGGGTGTATCTATGTGTGTGTATTGTGTAAATATATGTGTACTCTAGAGCAGTGGTTCTTAACCTGTGGGGAATTCCCCACTGGTGGGGAATGGCGGAGTTGCCAAGTGGGGAATGACCGGTCGGACAGAAGAACCACTGTCTTTTCATATGTATCTTATTTCCATGTGATAACTGTTAGTAAAAAATCTAATATATGCAAACAAAAATTAAGGGCCGTAAAATGGCACAAAAAAGCAAAGCGTATATTTACGTACTAAACACTGCATGGGTTAAAATCGAATTTGTCAAAGACCGATGCTGTGGTGGGAAATGGAGAGTTGGCTCACTAAAAAGTGGGGAATTGGAGAAAAAAGATTAAGAACTCCTGCTCTAGAGTGTAAGGACCCATGTGTGGTTGTGAATTTTTTTACACTTAAGGATAGGGTCTAAATCAGGACCTTCTGGTTATCCTTTGGGGTGATAATTCAGCCTTCATATCTCAATTTTGTGGCTTAATCTGACTTGGTAAGGGTTTCATGTGTGTGTGTGCAGTTGGAGAATTAAATTCGAAGATATCTTTGTATTAAAAGGGTTTTGTGTCAATTATAACCGAAAAGAAAATGTCTCTCAGTAGCTGTTATGGTGACAGAAGTAAATCAGTTAGTTTGTTTGTTTATAAGAAACTTCTACGGCAGTTTTCTTCGTCATTGTTACCAAACATCAAACCTGCATACCAGAAAGTATAGAGTAACTAATGTCCCTCATTTTACGTCTCTGTGTCGAAAGATAATATTCTAGAAACTAAGTAAATCAACATTCGAAAATCTGCACATAAAAAAGAAAAGCGAATATTTCACAGGACTACGTAAATGCGATGTAAAATTCTCATATTCACAAAATATAAAAATGTTCTGTATCTCCTTTAGTATATACATAGAAAATCATTTTGCACAGTATTTGGTCAACGGTTGGAAATGACGCATCCATGCCAAACAAACGTGGTTTAAAAGATTCTCATATGAGCATCGACTAAACAGTCTTCTATATTTCCTGTTTCACATATTTCCTGTTATGTGTTTAGCAGTAATTCACAAGGCACACGTGAAAATAATTTGCAAAAAAAACACTGAGAAAAAAGAAACTTAGTCCGAACGTTTTCGTCAATTGAAGACATTATCAAGGAATACCTTGAGTATGTCTTAAACAAACGAAAACGTTCGGACTAAGCTTCCTATTATGTATTTGGAGCGAAAATTCTTGACGAAGCTTTGGTCAGTGATCGGAGTCTGCCCAAGGAAGCATGAGGGGGAAGGAGAGGTCTGAGCGTGCAGCGATTTCAAATCACAAATAATTAATAGTCTCCATGATCGCACACACACGCACCCCACGGGGCGCCACTACCATTCGCAAACACGTACGGATGAACAAAAGGTACACGTAAACACAGTATATGCAAGTAAACACGGATGTGTATACACGGATGCGCGCACGCATACACACGCAAGAACACACACACGTACACATGCACACATACACACACACACACAAAGTGGTGGATGTCTGGAACCAATTGGACGAGGCAATAGTGTGTGCAAACACCATACAAG
>NC_134785.1:50560055-50565055 GCF_046742065.1 Oratosquilla oratoria | reverse complement strand
TCCTCTTCTGCTGCCCTACTTTATTTTCTCCTTTGCCGTTTCCTTGTCACGATACTGTCTCCCAAGGACACAAGCGTTGATTATCGTAGACGATTTATAAATACTACTGTCTACCCAAACATCCTTTTGTGTTTGTAAGCTGTGGGTTTATTATTGGACGAACAGTTACATAATATGTTTACGAGCTGAGCCTGTGTGTGTATAAATACGCCAGCCGTCGGCCAAAACACATGGGATGCGATACGCGTATCCTGCAGGTTGATCCACACTGTCCTCTGACATCCTTAAGTCGTCACATCCTCTATACTACTGACTAGCTGTTGTGTGTTCTGATGCCTTTGTGCTAAGGTTTGCACCTATGCGTCGAAACATCTTTATCTTAAAAATGAACGAATGAATAAAGATATAAATATTTTTATAGAAAGATAAATAAGTAGATAAATAAATAAATGAATAAACAAATAAACAAATGAATAAATACATAAACAAATAAATGATCAAATATTTAAACAAACATGAATGATATATGGATCGATAAACAAATAGATTGAGCAAATAATTCAATAAATTCAATAATTCAATAGATAAATAAAATAGATAAACTGTATTCTCTGTCCCGGGTAACTCTAAGGCCAGGTGAAGAGACAAGGACACACACACACACACACACACACACACACGCATACATCCTGTGGGGTCCAGGTTCGAATCCCACCCAGGGCTGAAATAATTTCAGTATCGCTGCGGTGCGAGTCGTTACTCCAACTCTTGTGGGCGGGGAGTTGTGTGTGTGTGTGTGTATGTAATGTCACAGCATTACCCATAGATCGGTCTTATATGAGCTCTGAGCTCTCATCCGGGAGGGAAATAGCTGTCGATCACGGGTCCAACATGTGATCCAAGAGCATGGTGAATCACACACAACCTTTTCAACACAGTGGTGCATTGTGTAGATGCTGTTCTCTCTGTCGCAGGGGATTTGCTCAAGGTTATGTGGGATTTAGGTTACCTGGAGACAACGTGGTATTATGTAACAGTAACACGAAAGACGAAAACGTTCCTCAGGCCCGTATAAGAAAGAATGACATCTAATCCAAACGTTTTTTTCAATTAACGTTTTTCCACTGGAGTGACTTCTCTTAAAGCTTTTATTTTGGCGAAAGACAAATGTATTTGTCGGGGCATTTGGGTGTTATTGAGTTTGGAAGAAAACGGGACGACTACTTAGAAGGAAATAGTAATGAAAATGTGTGAAAATGACAACATGCTAATTTCAGTCGACAATGACAAAAACAAGAGCTGGGCGCGTTCCTCGGTGCGTTCCTAATTGCGTTCCTCGGTGTCCTGATTATATACGTTTCAATGAGGAAACACAGGAACGCACATAGGGACGCACCGAGGAACGCGCCCAGCTCTGACAATAACAAATATGTATCTGGTAGGGATCGCTGGAGCGAATGTGTTAAGATCGGTGAAAATAGCCTTTGATCCCGATTCACCGGATTTTTTTTTTACAACTTTGCTGATCCAGCCTCAAAGCAATTTTCCTAGTCACTGAGTTCTCATCTCCTCCTCCTCCTCCTCTTTCTCCTCCTCCTCCTCTTCTTCCTCCTCCTCCTCCTCCTCCAACTCGCTTGTCATTTCACTCAAAATCCCCCACTTTCCCCAGTGTCCCCCCATACTAACTCCCACATTTCTTCACTCCCTCTCTCACTCCCTCACTCTTTCCCTCACTCTTTCCCTCACTCTTTCCCTCACTCCCTAAAACTCTCACTCTCTCCTTCACTCCCACACCCCCTCTCTCACTCCCTAATTCTTTAACTCCCTCCCCAATCCCTCTCCTCCTCACTCACTCTCTCCCACACTCCCTCACCCTCTCTCTTCCCCCACTCACCATCTTACTCCCTCAGCTACTCTCTCCCTCACTCCCTCCCTCCTTCCCTACCTCCCTCATCCACTCCATCATCCCTCTCTCCCTCACTCCTTTTTCGTGACGCTCTTAACATATTTTATTCTTGTTGACGCCAGCCGATTTTATTCAGTATGGGGGTCCTTACCTGGTCTCCCCTTCTTAGCTGAATAAAGTCGCCAGACCGCAGCAAGAACAATATTGTGGTAATTGATGTCTTGGGGTTGTGCGACTTCAATTTTCGCCAAAACAAATTTCGCCAAATATTTTTGTCAAATAGAATTTTGCCAAATTGAATTTGACCAAATTTGATATAGCCAAATTAGATTTGGCCAAATTTGATATCGCCGAATTGAGTTTAACCAAAATTTATGTCGCCTAATATATATATTTTTAATTTGGATTTCGCCCAATCCAAACTTGCCAAATCAAATGTCTCCAAATTGAATTTCACCAAATTGAATTTCTCTAAATCAACTTTCCAAATTAAATTTCGCCAAATCAAATTTCGCCGAATCGAATTTCCAAATCAAATTTCGGCAAATTCAATTTCACCAGATTGAGTTTTGTTCTTTTGCATTTCGCGAAATATTGGTTTACCAAACTACATTTCGCCAAAATAAGCTTTGCCTAACTGCGTTTGGCCTAATTACGCTTAGACTGCATTTAGCCAAACTAGGTCTTGCTAAATTGCATTAATTTTCAGATTTCTTAGGTTGACGTTATGTTAGATGGTGTCAGAATTCAGTCATGAGTTCCATTGTCTTGGAATATATAGAATACTTTATACATTATACAGTAATATTGTTTTCTATGCAATACAGTGTTGTATTGTTGTATTTGTTTCCTGTACTCCTCTTTTTTCTTTTTCCGTTCTTTCGTTACTCCTCCAAAATTACCAGATTACCCCCACCCCCCAGAGGGTGGTGGTGGGGGGTAATTTGTCCCCCAAGGTGGTAGTTTCGCCCCCCCCCAGTTTAGAAACCAATGGCTCTAAGTTAGCTGGAATAGGGAATTTGACAAAATGTAAATTTTGCAAACAGTTTGGCGAAACGGGAATTTGCCAAACATTTTGGCGAAATGGGAATTTGACAAGTAGTTTGGCGAAATGGGAATTTGGCAGAGATTGGCGAAATGAGAATTTGGCAAACAGTTTGGCGAAACGGGATCTTGGCAGAGATTGGAGAAATGAGAATTTGGCAAACAGTGTAGTGGCATGGGAATTTGGCAGTTTTAGAATGGGAATTTGGTAAACAATTTGGCGAAATGATACTTTAGCAAACAGTTTGGCGAAATGAGACTTTGTAAAGTTTGGCGAAATAAGACTTTGGCAAACAGTTTGGCGAAATAAGACTTTGGAAGACAGTTTGCGATATGATACTTTGACAAACATTATAGTGAAACGGGTATTCGACCAACAGTTTGGCGAAATGGGAATTTGGAGAACATTTTGGCGAAATACGAATTTGGCGAAATGGGAGTAGTATGGGACACCCCTTGGCTAAATTCTTCTGGATTCAAGCAGATTAACATGTGTAATGCTCACCATCTACTTGTCTATCTCACGTCTTTAGAGCCTTCCTCATTGGGCACTTGTTCTACAGCTAGAGAGGATTTGCTAGACTGAAGGAGTCTGTAATTACAATCATCTTACAGACTTTTCTATATAACGACACACAGAATAACAAACCAATTGTCAAAGATGTGTTGATTTGAGTTCACGGGATGAGAACTCACGCCATTGCATGAGCGTTCGTGAAGATGTTTCGAAATTCCGACTCGTGGAGGGGATAGAGGCGATGGTGAGGGGAGAGTTGAGATCGTGTTGTCAAGGTCAGCCTTCGCGTGCACCGATTAGGCTACCCCCCGTCCCCCCGGTCACGATTGTGAAATCCTCCGGAAGGCCCCGGAATATCATTGTGATCAATCCGGGTGAAGTAGTTGTTGATCAGGCAAGAATCTGGGGTTGTATGAGAAAATATTGGGGAGGAGGTAGGGAAGCGACCCAAAAACGGTCACCTTGTTAGTGAGCGACCCTATGTTCGGTGGAGGTAGAGGAGCTATTTGAGTGCACATTCTCCGTGCACTAGATTGTTGGACGCTGAAGAATACAGTATAGTCCCTTGTTGTAGTGAAAGGTGGCATATTTCAGGTGTTTGTTCCAGTTAATTTTATTCAGCTGGGGGGCAACAGGCATCGTTATATTGATTACTTTTTTTTTTAAGTAATTTGGTGTTCTTATGGCTTCATCAGTGTCCTGTCTCCAATTAACTGGGAATTTTGCGTTAAAACAAGGTTATAATCCGTTCGTAATTAGAGTCCTACTTCAGGCCGTCCTATTACCTTTGTTCTGAACTTCAGTGACATTTGCAATCTGGATAAATGGCTGGCTCGTTGGCTCACACTAATCCCGTGGACACGTCATTATTCATTGATTTCATTCTATTATTATCATTATTATCATTTTATATTTTGTTATTTTTGGGGTAGAGAATGGACTGACAAATGAATGAGGCATATTTAGCAACATTATTATGATCATTACCATAGTGATTATTGTTTACAACCCTGAAAATGATTATTATTGATGTTATATATACATATATACATATGATAATTTTATGACTGTTGCGCATAGGACTCGAACCTACCCCTCTGACGCCAAGAGACTCCTGTAGCAGTGCCTTAACCCACTCAGCCACTGATGGTAAGGTTCGAGTTCTATGCGCGACGGCCATAAAAATTATCTGATTGATGTCGCTGTTCACTTGCGGAGGAGGGAGGGAGAGAGGAAGGGAGAGAAGGAAAGTTTTTTTTTTCAGATGAATTAAACCAGCTAGTAGGAGCCACAAACCCAGAAATATCACAGAAAGAAAACATTCTCCTTAACCGGGTCAAAGACAGCCTCGTAAATGAACACGAAATGATTCAACCTGATAATTAGAAAATGGCATTTCAACTTACTAATTTACTGTAATACGCCGCCGACTCAATGAGACCTGGCAGCCTAATTGCTGAAGAAATCTTGCGGGCAAAGACCCTAATAGCCGGATTAAAAGACATTTTAAAGGTGTCATTAGTCGTTGTTGAG
>NC_134785.1:50547555-50555055 GCF_046742065.1 Oratosquilla oratoria | reverse complement strand
CTCAGAGTTCATGTATGCTCTATGGTGTAATGTTCTCTGTGGACGAGGGCACATGTGTGCGTGTGTGTGTGTGTGTGTGTGTGCGTGTGTGTGCGCGTGAGTGTGCGTGTGTGTGTGATTCACCATGGTCTTGGATCATGTGTTGGACTCATGATCGACAGCTGTTTCCCTCCCGGAAGAGAGCTCAGAGCTCATATATGACCGATCTATGGGTAATGCTGTGACCTTACACTCACACACACACACAAACCCCCGCAGGGAGTGGTCGAAATATGCAGAATTTCTGTCCATCTTATCTCATTCTCCGACAGTGGGTCAATAAGTCATATATATATATATATATATATGTATATATATATATATATATATATATATATATATATATACATATATATACATATAACGTTATAAGATCTGTTTTCTCACAAATGTTTTTCATATCTTTGTGGATATGTAGTCCTGAGTATATTGACGAGGAAAGGAGAAATGTTTGTGGTGTTGGAGTTGAACTGAGATATACTGAGAAATTCATTGACATCTCTTACGATTTTGCAAGGGAAATGTTTTACAACCCTCAATTAATCAGACCTTTAATCCATAACAACCTACTGGACTTACACAAACACACACACACACACACACACACACACACACACACACACACACACACACACACACACACACACACACACACACACAGAAACAGAATTACATAAATCAGAGACACCATTTAATGTTTCAGGTATAAAGTCGTCACCTTTCCAAGGGCAATGGATGAATGAATGAATGATGGATGAATGAATGAATGATGGATGAATGAATGAATGATGGATGAATAATTACGTTGGGTAAGAGATCGGACATCTGGCCATGAATAATAATCAGTGACTCTGAATCGAATTTGCATCGATTTGTTCCATTTGCAAATGGAGGGTGAACGGGTGAGGGCGGGATTGGTGCCCGAGGTGTTGCGATAGCCGGGGCAAGTGGGAGTCAGTGGGAGCCGAATAGGGGTCGAACCTGCCGCAGTACAAAAAAAAAAAAAAAAAAGTGCTTATTTCGGCTCTGTTTACAAGATCACTTCTGGGAGGAATGATACTTTGTACTAGATAGGCCTGGAAATGGATAGGTGATGTATTGTGGACACACACACACACGCGCGCGCGCGCGCACGCACACAATTTTTTATGCTTGTAACAATATTTTTACACTGTTATATCTTATAATTTCATAATTTTGTAGGCTGTATATTTTCAGCAGTAATGCTGCTATACCCAATAAACCGTATATTATTATTATCATTATTATTATTATTATTATTATTATTATTATTATTATTATTACTATTATTATTATTTACACACACACACACACACACACACACACACACACACACACACACACACACACACACACATGTATATGTATATATATATATATATAAATATATATATATATACACACATACACACACTATTGAATAAACGAGAAACTTCCTTATAGGCCTAAACGACTTCCTGTGTGCACGAGGGTCCATACCATTACGTAAATAGGAAACACCAAAGACTTTGATAATTTAATACTTTTATTGTGATTGCCGCCTGGTGATTTCATTCAGTCGAGTGGAACCCCTTTGGCGAATGTTATCAATACTTGAATATATTTGGCCATCTCGTTTTGGACAAGATCGCCAAATATACGAAGAAGGAAATAATTTGTATAATTTACAAGCTTAACTCGTTCTGTGTCGTTCTGATGCCTGGCAATCCAATGCACAGCGTCCATTGGCAGAGGATGACATCCAATCATCCGTTCTCAGCAGCCAGACTGCAGATGGATGCAGCGGAAGCCGAACGGATGATGCTGAAGCTCAGCAGACTTGATCTAATGTAAATGGATGATTAGGCATCCGTGTAGACACGACGGGAGGCGGGGGTGTTGTTGGATTGCATAGAATTACAACTCCCTGTACTGAACTGTCAAGAACTGTCAAGTTTCTGCAACCGGGATTTATTGATAATGGGTGATTTCAATTTTACTGACATTGATTGGATGACCCTTGAACATGGCCATACAGGTAGTCGCTTGATTGGTTTTCTTGGTGACAATTACTTAATTCAGCATATAAAAGAGCCCACACGATATGGGAACTTACTCGATCTATTGATCACTAGCTGCGAAAGCATGGTAACTGATGTAGAAGTCGGTGAATCTGTTGCAAATAGCGATCACAACTTAGATTCAAACTCCTAAATTTTTTTAGAATAGATACTTGTGTTTCTAAAATACCCGATTTCAGTAAAGCTCAGTTCATAGGACTACGTCAGGAGCTTCAGCTTACAGATTGGGAGGCAAAATTAGACGAAAGACCTGTAGATCAGATGTGGGAAATTTTTCAAAATACGCTCACTAAGATGATTCAAACTTATATTCCTTTTAAGGACAGACGTCCCCCAAATCAGGCTCGCCCAAAGTGGCTAGACAAAGAAACTGAAAAAAGTATTGCTAAAAAGAGGCAGGCTTATAAGAAATACAAGTGCTTGGGTGCACCTAATGAGTATCAAAGTTATGTAATAATACAGATATTTAAATAAGACAATAAAAAAGCGAAAACGACAATATGAAATAAACATCGCTGATAAATTCAAAGAGAATCCCAAAGAGTTCTATAGTTACATTATAAATAAAAAGGTTATTAGGAATCGCATTGGCCTACTATTATCTGCTGAAGGTCAACTTGAATATTCAAATGAAGGAATGTGTAATATCTTAAACAATTATTTTAGCTCGGTATTCGTAAACGAAACACCTCAAAGTGAACTCCAAACTGAAACCTGTGAAAAGTCTAAGGTAAACTTACTCACTACGGTAAATATAACAAAAGAAAAAATTAAAAGGTGTATAGATAAACTCAAAGTTAATAAAACACCAGGGCCTGACGGTTGGCATCCAAGAATCTTAAAGGAAATGAAAAATGAGATTGTTGTTCCATTAGAAATTATTTTCAAGAAATCCATCATATCCGGAGATGTCCCAAGAGAATGGAAGCTAGCTAACGTTACTCCCATATTCAAAATAAGATGATAAAAAGAAGCCAAATAACTATAGGCCTATAAGTTTGAATTCAATCGTAGGAAAAATAATGGAAACTATCATCAGAGATGCTATCGAACATCATTTAGAAAGTAACCGTTTGATAAATGATAGCCAGCATGGTTTCAGACGGAAACGTTCTTGCGTGACTAACTTACTCGAATTCTACAACACAGTCTAGACTTTGCAAAAGCTTTTGATACCGTCCCACACGAAAGACTACTTACTAAATTAGCTTTACACGGAATAAGTGGTAGCCTATTAGGTTGGACTAGTAATTGGTTGAATGGTCGAAAACAGAGAGTTGTTTTAAATGGAAAAACTTCTAGATGGAAAAATGTTACAAGTGGAGTTCCTCAGGGTTCCGTTCTTGGGCCACTTCTATTCATAGTATATATAAATGATATAGACCATGGACTAAAATCTACTGTTTCCAAATTTGCTGATGATACAAAACTGTGCGGAATGGCAAATGATCACTTAAACCAATTAGATATTCAAGAAGATTTAGATAAATTACAGCAATGGTCTGAAAAGTGGCTAATGAAATTTAACACAAGTAAATGCAAGGTAATGCACATAGGTAAAAATAACAGTAAGTACGATTACAAGTTATTTGGAAATTCGTTAACAAAAGTGGATAGTGAAAAAGATCTCGGCGTAATTATCAGTAACGACCTCAAATCATCCAAGCAGTGTATTTCAGCCTCTGAGAAAGCAAATAAGATTCTAGGACTGATTGCGCGATCTTTTGATTTCAAAAGTCCATCACTCATTAACAAGCTATATAAATCGTTAGTTCGTCCTCATTTGGAGTATGCTGTTTCCGTATGGTCACCGAATCTCATTAAAGACATTGACAGACTAGAAAAAGTACAATGGCGAGCCACAAAACTGATTCGAATATATAAAAAATAAATCATACGAAAATCGACTAAAACAGTGGTTCTTAACCTGTGGGGAATTCCCCACTGGTGGGGAATGGCGGAGTTGCCAAGTGGGGAGTGACCGGTCAGACAGAAGAACCATTGTCTTTCTTTTTTAATCGATGTGTTTTTGTTTTTGTTTGTTTATCTATTATATGCAAACAAAAATTAAGGGCCATAAAATGGCACAAAAAAGCAAAGCGTATATTTACGTACTAAACACTGCATGGGTTAAAATCGAATTTGTCAAAGACCGATGCTGTGATGGGAAATGGAGAGTTGGCTTACTAAAAAGTGCGGAATTGGAGAATAAAGGTTAAGAACCCCTGGACTAAAACATATGAATCTGTTTTCCCTAAAAAAGCGTAGACTCAGAGGTGACTTGATACAGGTCTTTAAGATTCTAAAGGGAATTGACAACATCAAAAGTGACAAAATTTTCACATTGAATGAGAATCAGACAAGAAACAATGGTCTCAAAATGTCCGGAAATAGATTCAATTTGGAAGTAGGTAGAAACAACTTTGCCAACCGTGTAGTTAATGAATGGAATAAACTTCCTGCACAGGTAGTGCAATGTAGTTCAGTTCGAAGCTTTAAGAATCATTTAGATAAACACCTAAGCAAGATGCTGTAATGATTATAATTTATTTTATATTATTTGTTTTTGTTTTGTTATAATTTGTCTGTTTGATTTTCTTTTACTATTAGTTTTATGTCAATTTATTATTATTTACTATTTACCTGTTTATTTATTATCTAACTATATCTGTGCATTCATTTATGCATTTTATTTATCTTTTTACATTATTATATTTTTTATTTATTCGTTTATTTATTTATCATTATTATGTTTTTTCGCATCCGACCTAGATATGGACCAAAAGGTTTCCTGTCGGCATGCTCCGCCTTTGTAATCCTTTTTTCGTAACGAGTGGATGGATGGATGAATGGGCGGACGGATGGATGGATCTGTGGATAAATGAGTGAATAGAGGAATGGATGGATGGATGGACAGATGGATGGACCGATGGATCGATGGATGAATGAATGAATAGATGGATGGGTGGATGAATGAATTGATAGACAGATGGATAGATCAATAGATGAATGATTGAATAGATGAATGGATGGATGGAAGGATGGATGGGTGGATGGAAGAATAGATGGATGAATGGACGGACGGATAGATGGATCTGTGGATAAATGAGTGAATAGAGGAATGGATGGATGGATGGACAGATGGATGGATTAGATTGATGGACCGATGGATCGATTGATGAATGAATGAATAGATGAATGGGTGGATGAATGAATTGATAGACGGATGGATAGATCAATAGATGAATGATTGAATAGATGAATGGATGGATGGAAGGATGGATGGGTGGATGGAAGAATGGATGGACGGATGGATGGACGGATGGATGGGTGGATGGAAGGATAGATGGATGGATGGACGGATGCATGGATCAATGGATGAATGAATGGATGGATGATTGGATGGATGGGTAGATGAATGGAGAAAGGAATAATGTGTGTTTGTATTGTTAGGAGTCTCCCCAATAAAATCCCCTGACGGCAGCCCAGGTGGTTCCTCAGGTGGCTCCCAGGTGGTGGTTGACTAAGAAAGGGGAAAGGAGTTTTTTAATCGAGTAATAAAATCACTTGACGGCAAGCTAATTGATGGGTAAAGAAAGGGTAATGATCAGTAAGTAGATGGATGGAGGGTGGATGGTGATGAGTAGATGGATGAAGAATGGATGGCGATCGGTAGATGGATGAAGGATAGATAGCGATCGGTAGATGGATGAAGGATGGATGGCCATCGGTAGATGGATGAAGAATGGATGACCATCGGTAGATGGATGAGGGATGGATGGCGATCGGTAGATGGATGAAGAATGGATGGCTATCGGTAGATGGATGAAAAATGGATGACGATCGTTAGATGGATGAAGAATGAATGGCGATCGGGAGATGGATGGAGGATGGATGACGATTGTTAGATGGATGAAGATTGGATGGCGATCGGGAGATGGATGGAGGATGGATGACGATCTGTAGATGGATGAGGAATGGATGGCGATCGGTAGATGGATGGAAAATGGATGACGATCGTTAGATGGATGAAGACTGGATGACGATCGGGAGATGAATGGAGGATGGATGACGATCTGTAGATGGATGAGGAATGGATGGCGATCTGTAGATGGATGAAGAATGGATGGCGAGCTTCCTAACATTACTATGACAGGCAAACGAATGACGGGAGCCGCGCGTCGAGGCCGGATGAGCGGATGTTGGACTGTCGGCGGGAGCGACATTACCGCGGCGGCGGGCGGAGGGGGCGGAGGGAGGGAGGGAGGGAGGGAGGGGAGGGGGCGAGATGACGCAACACGACCGAGGACGACACCGACGAATCAACAATCAATAGCGAACGAACGAACCCACATGCAGACATTCGCTCAGACGACGGGCTGGCGAGGAGTGCATCAGATGCACTTCTCGGGGGTTCCTCTTCGCTGAGCGTGGGTGGACGGAGGGTTGAAACGGAGATGAATGAAATCGCCTGACGAGAAATAAGGAGGGGATAAGTGCCATCGTACACTGAAGGAGTAAATGAGATACTCTTGGTTAAGACTTCTTTGTTGCCTGTTTCTGATGAGACGAAAGTATTCTCTCGGGGAGATGAAACAGAAAACAAGAGAATGTATGTGTACGTATATTTTTGAAAGGAAAAAAATGCATTTTTAAAATAAAAACCATAAACTACATCTTTAAATCAATTCTCTCTTCCTATACTTGGCATAAAAGGCGAATAAATAGGAAGGATTGTTAATTAAGATTAGAAATCTCCTATTTGTAGGATTCTTCTGTCAAGACAAAGGAGGGTCTAGGACAGCGTTTCATAACTTAGGGTGCTAAGATAAATTCTAGGGGATGCTGGGAAGCGACACCTACATACACTTTCCTTTAGCCTTCTAGTAATAAGAAAGGGTGTTAGGGGGTGTTAGGGGGTGTTAGATTGTTTACACCTGAGTGTAGGGGTTGCCCTTAGGGTCGGAAAAGGTTGGGGAACTTTAATCTTAGAGGAAAACTCCAACCATAACTCTAGGAATTGAGAGTTGAGATGGGAGTGGGGGTTGCTTTGAATTTTATTTGTTTATGATGTGCTTTGATTTCGCCAAAATCTTTAAAAGGGGAGGAGGGAAAATTATTCGATAAAATCAAATATGTAGATTTTTGTATTTTGTAAGGGGAACCAGCTTTTACAAAGGATTACAAAGGATTACCGACAGGAGACCTTTTGGTCCATAACTAGGTCGGATGCGAACAGATTATAATAATGATAGATAAATAAATAAAACTTATAATAATATAAATTATATTAAATAAAATAAATAAATAAATAAACAAATAAATAAATGCATAGGTAGTTATATAATAACCAAACAGGTAAATAGTAAATAATAATAAA
>NC_134785.1:50527555-50542555 GCF_046742065.1 Oratosquilla oratoria | reverse complement strand
GTTGGTGGCCACAAGAAGAGATTTAAAGAAAGGAAGCAAACACAAGGAACAGTATCAGATTATTTTCTTTTTTTTATCAACATTTCTTTTTGAGTGGAAATTTTCATCTTAAAATATTGCTTCGTGACTCTGATCCGTATGGACGTGACTAAGGCCCACACAGCCCACATGTGTCTGTGAATACCGGGTTTCCTATCGAGTGCTTCAGCTTCTCCTGTCTGTATGTCTGTCTGTCTGTCTGTCTGTCTACCTGCCTTGCTTACCTGTCTGTCGTCCTCTCTCTGTCTGCCTGACTTCTGTGTGTCTGTACCTGTCTGTCTATCTTTCTGTCCGTCTATCTATCTGTCTGTCTGTCAGCCTGTCTGTCTGCCTACCTTGCCTGTCTACCTGCCCACTAGCCTCTTCTGTCTTCTTGCCTGTTTGTATGTCTCTTATGCTGACCTTCCTGTCTGTCTATTAAACTTTTATGTCTTTCTGTCTGTCTGTCTGTCTGTCATTTTGGTTCATTACCGGGACTAATAAGAGAAACTAATTAATTAATAAGGGCCTGGTAATTAGAGGAGACCAGACAGCTGCTCGGGACGCATAGAATCGTAAGACGAAGGGGACTGCATCGTCCACGGGGTGTTCTTGCTCATGTTCTTGTTCTTGTTCTTGTTTTTGTTCTTTGTCTTGTTTTTGTTCTTGTTTTTGCTCTTGGTCTTCGTTTTTGTTCTTGTTTCTGTTCTTGGTCTTGTTCATTGTCTTGGTATTGTACTTGTTCTTGTTCATTGTCTTGGTCTTGTTCTTCTTTTTGTTCTTGGTCTTGTCGGGTGTTGTTCTTGTTTTTGTTCTTGTTCTTGTTCTTGGGCTTGTTCATTGTCTTGGTCTTGTTCTTGTTTTTGTTCTTGTTCTTCTTCTTGGTCTTGTTTTTGTTCTTGGTCTTGTTATTGTTCATTGTCTTGTTCTTGTTTTTGTTCTTGTTCTTGGTCTTATTCTTGTACACTGTCTTGGTATTGTTTTTGTCTTGTTCTTATATTTGTTCTTGTACTTGTTTTTGTTCTTGTTCTCGCTCCTGTTCTTACTCTTACTCTTGCTATTACTTTTGTTGTTGTTGTTGTTGTTGTTGTTGTGGTTGTTGTTGTTGTGGTTGTTGTTCTTCTTCCCCTTCATCTTCTTTATCTTCTTCTTCTTCTTCTTCTTCTTCTTCTATTCTTTTTCCTCTTCTTTTTCTTCTTCTATTCTTTTTCCTCTTCTTCTTCTTCTTCTATTCTTTTTCCTCTTCTTCTTCTTCTTCTTCTTCTTGCTCTTGTTCTTCCTCTTGTTCTTGTACTTGATCTTGTTCTTGTTCTTGTTAGTTACGTTCTTTTGCCTCTAAATACTTTTTCACTCTCAGAATTGGATCAACTTAGTCTTTCAATATGTCAACACAATTTAGTTAATTCATCACTTACCTTATTCATAAATTTATTGATTTAGACAAATTAACAAATCAGTGACTAAAGGTATCGAACAAAATAAGATAAAGTAATAAACATTAATCAACTCAATCCTGAAAGGTATATTATTCTCAGCGGAATGTACCGGACACTCTCGTAGAAAACGGAAGGCGGGTGAGCGCTGTCGCCCGGATATTCTCGTCGAAAACGGTGCCGCGGGTTGACCGCTGCCAAGACGCGATTCTGTGGTTCGGTACATCACGTATCGGACGTTCGAATCTGTGGCCAGTTTTGTTTTTCTCTACTGCAGGATTTGTTGTTCAGATTGTATCTTTGCAATGTGTGGCTAATTTTGAGACAGAGAGAAAGAGAGATAGAAAAAAGGGGAGAGAGGAAGAGAGAGAAAGAGAAAGAGAGATAAAAAAGGGAGAGAGAGGAAGAGAGAAAGAGCGTGAGAGAGAGAGAGAGAGAGAGAAAGGGAGAGCTAGTATACGTGCGTGCGTGCGTGCGTGCGTGCATGCGTACAAAGTACTTATGATTACGCACGTGTGTGTGTGCGTTCGTGCGTGCCTCGTTCTATATAGATACAGTGCCCTACATCTACTTTCTCTGGGATGAGCAGCCCTTGTAAGGACTCCCTTGGGTCTTGTATATTTTTTATGCCGTCCCACTTATATATACATGTATGTGTGCGTGTATATGTGTTTGTGTGTGCGTGTATGTGTGTGTGTGCGTTTGTGTTTGTGTGGGTTTGTGTGTGTGTATGTGTCTATATGTGCATGTGTGTGTGTATTTGTGTGTGCGTGTGTGTTGGTGTATTTGTGTGCATGTATGTGTGCGTGTTTGTGTGTGTTTGTTTGTATGTGCGTTTGTGTGTGTGTATGTGTCTATTTCTGTGTGCGTGTGTGTTGGTGTATTTGTGTGTGTGTGTATTTGTGTGCATGTATGTGTGCGTGTTTGTGTGTGTTTGTGTGTGTGCGTTTGTGTGTGTGTGTGTGTGTATTTGTGTGTGCGTGTGTGTATTTGTGTGTGTGTGCGTTTGTGTGTGTGTGTGTGTATTTGTGTGTGCGTGTGTGTATTTGTGTGTGTGTATTATGTGTGTGTGTGTATTTGTGTGTATGTATGTGTGCGTGTGTGTATGTGTTTGTGTATGTATGTGTGTGTGTGTATGTGTGTGCGTCTTTGTGTGTGTGTATGTGTGTGTGTGTTTGTGTGCATGCATGTATGTGTGTTTGTATGTTTGAGTGCGCGTATGTGTGTGTATGTGAGTGTGTGTGTGTGTGTGTGTGTGTGTGTGTGTATGCAGGTGTTCGTTTACTTGTATGCAAGTCATCATGTTCCCTAAAGTTCTTTGAAGAACTTAGAATTGTTTAAGAACTCTTTAAGGCTTCATCTTCAATACCTCTCCTTCTTACTTGACTTCCTCCTCTTTTAAGAGGCATCTCTCAACCTCTCTCTCTCTCTCTCTCTCTCTCTCTCTCTCTCTCTCTCTCTCTCTCTCTCTCTCTCTCTCTCTCTCTCTCTCTCTCTCTCTCTCTCTCCTCTCTCCCTCCATCCCTGTCTCTCTCTCTCTCTCTCTCTCTCTCTTCTTCTCTCCTTCCCTCTCTCTCTATCTATCTATCTATCTATCCCTCCCTCCTTCTCTCATTCTCTCTCCCTCTCTCTCTCTCTCTCTCTCTCTCTCTCTCTCTCTCTCTCTCTCTCTCTCTCTCGCCCTCTCTCTCTCTCGCCCTCTCTCTCTCTCCTCCTTCTCTCCCTCTCCTTCTCTCTCACTCCACCCCTGTCTCTCTCTCTCTCTCTCTCTCTCTCTCTCTCTCTCTCTCTCTCTCTCTCTCTCTCTCTCTCTCTCTCTCTCTCTCTCTCTCTCTCTCTCTCTCTCTCTCTCTCTCTCTCTCTCTCTCTCTCTCTCCTCTTCTGTCCACCCTATACCCACCCTCCACCCTGTCGCCTGTACATTGTTTCAAACCTTCCCTTTATTTTCACCTTTCTCTTTTATCTTTATTCCGTTATCTATTATGTCCTTATCTCCTCTTCTTCCATCTCCATTCTTTGTAATGGACTACAGTGACAAAGAGGTCGAGAATAGACCATTTGGTCCATATCGAGGCCAGATGCAGAAAAAGGAAGATAAATGAACACATGAACAGACAAAAATATAAGTAAATGGATAAATCATCGGATAGATATTACAAGATATTGGTTAGGTTTTGGTTTAACAAAACTTTGAGAGGTTCATGCAATTGGCTCTGCGGGAAGTGAAGCTACAAAAATGACTGCCTGTTCTCCGTCTCTCAGTTTTTTTTTTTTTTTATTCTCCGTCCGTCTTATTTTCTTTTGAGTTTTCTTGTTTTCTTCCTGAGGTCTTTTGCGTTTTCCAGTCTCAACAGCAGACTTGAAGATGATCTCAGAAAAATTAGATTAAATTTTTGACAGACGATTTTGAAAATCCATGTGAACAAGTTGTATAGACACGGTAAAGGCGTGTATATAAACTCTGTATGTATCTAGTATGCTCATTCCTTTGAGAAAGTCGATAGACGAAACGTCAGGAATAAAAGCTTCACCTCCAGTCCATGTTTCCTTTACCGTGTCTATACAGACGATTTTATTCACATGAAAGTTCGAGCCTGAGGCGGTTTCTCTAGAACCAGTCACCACTCGACGTGGGGTCCCCCGAGGCCGAATGAAGTCGTCTGGGCGTTTGATAGAGCGTGGCGTGGCAGAAGGAACCAACAATCTCCATCCCGAAGTTGATCAACTCGGCCGAAAGTTTCCTACTCTTTGCACACAAACGGTCCCAGTTTCAGCAGAGACAAACTTTTCCTGTACCTTCATGAAATATTCTCCAACCTTCTCCCTCCTTCCCCCCTCCACCCTTCCTCCCTTTGCCTTCCCCCCTCCCCCCCGATATCCAACTTCCCACACCCCGATAGATAAGCCCCCTCCCCCAACTCCTTCGCTCTCCCACTCCCTCCCTGTCTTCTTACCACATTTTCTCTCAATTTTCTCTTCTCCATTTCCTCGGTTACCAAGCCTCCCTTCCCTGTTTCTCTTCTCATTTAGTTTCTATCTCCCTCCCCATAGGAACCCATCTCCTCCTCCTCCTCCTCCTCCTCCTCCTCCTCCTCCTCCTCTTCCTCCTCCTCCTTCCATACCCTTGACACTAATATCCCCAAACAACTTTATTTTCCCCTATTCTCGTAATTTAAAATCCCTCATACTTTCTGTCCCCGTAAATCTGTTCTCTACTAACCCTCCGACTACACCTTTCCGGGGCGGTATCCTCCCAGAAGGATAGAAGCGATGGTGATGGAATATAGAGACAACATTCTTGTACTCTTTTCTCCTGTTTCTCTCCTCTGAATACTTACGTTTCTCTCACATCTTTTGCGTTTCTTTCGCTTTTAGATGTATATTTCCCCTCTATCTGTTTCACTATCATCAGAGTTTCCTCCTCCTCCTCTTCTTCCTCTTCCTCCTCTTCCTCCTCCTCCTCCTCCTCCTCTTCCTCATCCTTCTCCTCCTTCTCCTCCATCTCTTCCAGTATCATCAGAATTTTCTTCTCTATCTCCTTCTCCTCCTTCTCCTCTTTCTCTTCCTCTTCCTCCTCCTTCTCCTCCTCCTCCTTCTCCTCCTCCTCTTTCTCCTCCATCTCTTCCGCTACCATCAGAATTTTCTCCTCCTCTTCCTCCTTTCCTCCTCCTCTTCTTCCTCTTCCTTCTCCTCCTCCTCTTCTTCCTCTTCCTTCTCCTCCTCCTCCTCTTCCTCCTCTTCCTCCTCCTCCTCTTCCTCTTCCTCTTCTTCCTCCTCCTCCTCTTCCTCTTCTTCCTCCTCTTCACCCTTACCCTCCTGCTTTACCCATACTTCTCCCTCTCCTCCTACTTCTCCTCTTCCCCTATTCCTCCTCCTCTTCCTCCTTCTCCTCCTCTTTCCTCTTCCTTCACATTCCTCATCTCCCCCTTTCGTTCAACTCTTCCATCTAATCCATTTTCAACTCCCTGCGTCCTCAACTTTTTCTTCTCCTTTCTCCTTTTCTACTTAGTCCCAACTCCCCCTCCTCCTCCTCCCCCACTCCCGCCTTCCTCCCCACCCAATGCCTACTCCCACACTCCCCCTCACTCCCCCCACTCCCCGTTCCTCCTCACCCAGTGCCCACTCCCACACTCCCCCCTCAATCCCACAATCTCCCTTCACTCCCACATTCCCCCTCACTCCCACACTCCCCCTCACTCCCCCACTCCTCCTCCCCCACTCCTCCTCCCTCACTCCTCCTCCCCCATTCCTCCTCCTCCCCCACTCCCCCTCACTCTCACACTCCTCCATCTCTCCCACACTCCCACCTCACTCCCACTTCCCACACTCCCCCAACGTCTCTCTTTCAGCCGAGTTCTCACGAGGTAATTGTATTGTAGGAAGCCCATTGTGCGCATATTGTGTTGTATCTCATATTGTCCTCCTATTGTATCTATTGTATTAGCTGCCTGTGTTCGGGTCTGGGCTTTGTGTCTTTGGTGTCCGAGCAGCCAGCTTATTGTATTATCATACATCATACAATGATAAAGCCAGAGGAAGAGGCCTGCTGTATAAGTCACTGCGTCAGAACGCGGTGCATCTAGTGGTTGATGTATTTTTGCGCTGTATCGTGTGATGTATTTAAGGTATATGTCGTTGCACACACACACGCACACACACACACACATGTATATTATATATACATATATGTATATATATATATATATGTATATATATATATATATGTATATATATAATTAATATACATAAATGTATATATGTGTGTGTATGTGTGTGCGTGTGAATGTCTGTGCGAGCGCGCGTGTGCGTAGTTTCCGCTGAATTAAATCATCTGTTCATGATACGAAAAAAATAAGCGTCAATGACATCACCATTTGAAAGATTTTAAGCTTCATTCTTTGACGTCATACATGTCTTACTCCAATCGAGCGGTGTGGCGGGAGAAGGGAATGTGTCTTTTGAATCATCCACTCCATGTTGTGATGTACGCGCGTGCATTGTACTTGTGAGTAGATTGGGAATAACATAATTTCCCCATTTGGTATATAAATACTATGAAATTTATTGATATTAGTTTATTAAAATTATTGTATTAATTGCTCTTCCATGTAGTCATCTATGTTTTTCCCCGTCAACTCAAAGTGGCCTCCGTTTTCTATTAAGCCTTCAAAGCTTGCGCACGTTTTTTGTTGTAGTGCTTTAAATTGTAAAATTAATACACTGTTTTCCTTTATAATATACTTTCATTAACTACCCTCGTGCATCTTTTTTAAGGTGGAAAAAGTCCTTTAGTACGCGTTTAACTTACCTAATTTTCAAGTCGATTTTTCCCTCCATTTCCCGGTATTATTCCGATCCATAAAAAACATGATTTGCTCGGAACCGTAATTAAGAAAAATGTCGACATTTTGGAACGCTAGAATTCCCCGCTAATCATTTTGCCAATCGTTCGTGATCTAAAAAGTGCCGGGTTTGTTGAATCAGAAACCCATAATTCAAAATTGAATCCATTATCGCTTTTCCCGTCCGTGATCAGTATTGATAAATCTTGTCCCTAAAAATTGTTATCACGATCGTAAACTTACTAATTACTGTTAATGTTCCTCCTTTCTCATAATTCTCAGCATCATCCATAAACATTGATACTTTTCAATTAATAGATTCTAAAACCCACATCTCCTGAGCCTCATAAAACGTGCAATTTAATAAAACAAATGATAATAGATGATGTTTTAGTGTATACACAAAAAATGTTGAATAACTAATATAGTTCCAATTAGAATAGTAAATGACGGATTAATGCATACGTTATATAATTAAATAGCTTGCGTAATTCTAATAAAAATAAGAGATGATGGATTTATACATATATATATTTGGTCACATTAATGATTACCGTAACCGTGTATATTATATATATATATATATATATATATATATATATATATATATATATAGATATATATATATATATATATACACACTATATACCATTGTACAGTATATGGTAGATACAGAATTACTGCTTGTTACCTCAAGTGGCTATTTTGGAGTTGTATTCATTAATGATTACTCAAAGCCTCCAAACCCAAATGAGGTTGATAAACTGTTCAGCCATGATGATCGTCTGCAGGACCACCAGACTATCCCCTGTTGAACGATACAGCCTGAGAACCTGACGACAATGACTCAATCCGGCTTTGGTAAGGTGAGGATTGGTTGTGGTTCTTGTGAATGGAATCCTGAGAGCAAACCGAGACGCAGGCGACACAGGTGACGCAGGCGACACAGGTGGCGCAGGCGGCACAGGTGACGCAGGCGGCACAGGTGACGCAGGCGACACAGGTGACGCAGGCGGCACAGGTGACGCAGGCGACATAGGCGACGCAGCACAGATCAAAGGAAGACTTCCTGTTGCTGATTTGAAGTACAGGTCGAACTTCCCTCTCCTTTGAAATGTTGAGGTAGTACATTTAGAAGCATTTCAAGTGAGAGAGAAGTTCAAACTATACTTCAATTCAGCAACAGGAAGTCTGCCTTTGCTCAGTGCGTCTCAGTTGGGGCTAAAGGTGGCCCATGCTGATGAGATGTCAAAACCGAAATACAACACTGGTATACTGCACCTTTGAAGTCTGTAGAAAGGAGTTTGGGAAGCCATAAAAGCGAAACTTGAACAAATAAGGTCGAGAGAAATGTGACGAAAAATGAGATAATGGGCAAGAAACAGAAGAATTTGCTACAATTAGGAAGGTGGAATTTGAACAAAGGCAAGAATGAAAGACGGGTTGGGGAGGGAGAGAGAGAGAGAGAGAGAAAGAGAGAGAGAGAGAAAGAGAGAGAGAGGGAGTAAGGAAGGAAAAAAGACAGGAAGGGGTGAAATAAAGGAGGAAATAAAAAAGAAAAAAATATAAGGAAAGAATCGAATGAACGAGGCAAATGTGAAAGAAGAAAGGAAGAGTAGAGGAAGAGGAGGAAGAGGAGGAGGAGGAGGAGGAAGGGAGGATAAAGGATTGAAGTGTAGAGTGGAGAAAAAAAAAACGAAACAAATGAATGAAGGAAGAAGTGTCTAAATATGGCAAGGAGAGTTATTAGTAAGAACTTGGAAAATATAGTTGGGATGAAATGAAAGGAGTTGTAAGACAATATGGAGGCAAGTGATGGAAGGCGGATTATGTCGTAGAGAGAAGAAAGGGGAAGATGAAGAAGGAATATAGAAGAGAAATGAGATATGGCGGGGAAGTGAAAAGATATGGAAGATTAAGAGGAACTGGAGAATGGGAATGAAGAGGAGGAAGAGGGTGGATTGTACGAACAAATGTGGGAAGACCAAAATGAACGAAGAGATGTGAAAGAGAGAAAGGTAGAAGAAAGAACAGACGCTCGAAAGGGACAAAGGAAAGAAACGAAATAGATATAAATGGGACGAAAGAAAAAGAAACGAGGAACTGATGGAGGATTAAAACGCCAAGAAAAAGGGAAAGGAACGAAAAATAAAGAAAAGAAGAATGTGAAGGAAAACACAAAAGAAACGCAGAGAAAAAAAGACGAAAAAAAAAGAAAAACGAAAAATGAAGAAAAGAAAAATGTGAAGAAAAACAAAAACGAAATGCAAATAGAAAAAGAAAAAAGACGAAGAAACAAAAATTATAAAAAAACGAAAGAGAAAAAGAATGAGAAAAGGGAAGAAGAGACTATATCAATAAAAGGGAAGAGAAATGTCTGAAGAGGATAAAGAGAAGGTGAACGAGAAAATAATTGAAAGATGGTGTAGGGGAAGCAAATAACCGTAGAAAAGTAAAAGGAATAAAGATACATTCGAAACACGAAGGACACTGAGAAGAGATAATAAAAAAATAAAAAAAGGAGGAAATTAGAAAAGGTGAAAAAAGAAAAGAAAGATGAAGATCGTGTGGGGATGGATGGCGAAACCCAAACCCAAACGAAACATTCTGAAATGTTCACCTTCCACTGATTTAGAAATAAATAAATAAATAAAAATAATAAAAATAAAAAGAGGACACATGAATCTATCCCCCCACCTCCATCTTCCCCCTCCCCCTTCCCTTTTCTCCCTTCTACCCTCGCCCCAGTTCCCAATTTGTGTACGATTGGGGTAGAAACAAATAGCCCAAATAGCTTCGTGAAGCCCCAAGACGCATGAAACAATGTGGAGTCGGAAGCATTGTTTATGCTTCCCGTCAATGCGAGACGCGTGGGTCTGTGTGGCGGGCAGTACGTCACGAGCACGGAGTTCCGAGGCGATATTCGAGCGGGGAGGTTTTGGTAAAATGCTCATCTGTTGCGAAACGTGTCCTTGCGCGCGCGTGTGTGTGCGTGTGTCATTCACCGCTGTCTTTGATTACGTGTTGGACTCGTGAAAGACAGCTATTACCCTCCCGGATGAGAGCTGAGAGCTCGTATATGGCCTGGTCAATCGGTAGTGTTGTGATCTTACACACACACCTACCCAACCCATTGTGTGTGTGTGTGTGTGTGTGTGTGTGTGTGTGTTTGTGCATGTTTATGCGTGTGTGTGCGTATGTGTGAATGTGTGTACGCATGCGAGTATGTGTATGTGTGCATGTTTATTCATGCGTACACATACATGCCCAGAAGACAACCCCCCCTCTTCCCCCCTCCCCCATTTTTGGGTATGCATCCTTGGGTTCGAGGTCATGCCAGGTCTGAGGTGAGGCCAAGGAGGGAGAGGGTGGGAGGGGGAGAGGTTGTAAGATTACAGCAAGAATGTGTCAACCAGTCAGCCACTTCTGAAAGGATCTGAGGGGAAGAGAGGGGGAGGGGTAAGGGGAGAGGGGAGCTGAGAGGGGAAGACAGGATTGCGGGGAGGGGAGAAGGGAGGGAAAGGGGAAAAGGGGAGTGGAGAAGATAAGAGGGGAAGAGAGGGAGGTTAGGAAGAGGAAATGGGAGGGGAGAGGGGAAGACAGGATGGTGAGGAGATGGGAGGAGAGGGGAAAATAGGATGGCGGGGAGGGAAGACAGGAGGGAAAGGGGAGGGGGAGAGGGGAGAAGGGAAGATGGGGAGAGGAGAGGGCAAGAGGGGAAGAGAGGGAGGTTAAGAAGGGGAGATAGGTGGTAGAGGGGAGGGGGAGAGGGGAAAAGGGGAAGGCAAGAGAGGAAGAGAGGGGTAGTCTTGAGGGGAGGAAAAGAAGAGGGGAATATGATAAACACTCGTGGGGGTAAGGGAGGGCGATAAATCGAATTAGGTTTTGTGTAAGTGGAGAGGCAAGATAGAGAAGACTGCAGGAGTTGCGTGGCAGAGGTTGAGCGGCTCATGGAAATGGCTGGTTAAGACTGTGTTGAGGAGTGGACTGCAAATGGATGATGTATGGGTTTAATAGATAAGTATATGAAGGCAAGGTACATCATCCTGATCACCCTAAAGAAGGATATTTCATTGGCTTGAGCTTTTTCCAGATCCGAGTCTTCCTTCCCACATCACCCTTCTTCTTCTTCAGGAAGTCTGCTGGCCTCACATTCGCTTACTTGTGGGTTCGAATCCCGCACTCAAAAAGGGCGAAAATTATGGCTTCTGTCGAAGTTATCCAACGACCTCTGTCGGAGACTCCTCATCCTTGAGGACCCGCGCAGGTTCTCCTCCAGCCAAGGCCGAGTGACGTCATCCCATGTCCCGGGGATGAATAGAATCGCTAGACGGCAGCCAGGAGAAAGATAAGGGAGATTGTTACCATGATCAAACGGGTCGACTGTCTATGTATCTTCCTCTCTTGTTTCCTGTTCCCCGTCTCCGCCCTAAAAGGGCTGGATAGCGTCTAACGTAGTGGTTCTCAACATGGGGTCTATGGACCTTTCTAGACGCTCAGAGTTTTACAATCGGGGGCACAAAATTAGCGGTACTTTAGTGAATGTCTATGGACCCTTGTAGAAGCGCAGAGTTTTACAATCGGGGCCACATTCTAAAAATTAGTGGTATATAGTGAATGCCTCATTGATTCCATCCAGTGTTGAAATGATCTTCAGGAGGTTAACGAACAGCAACTCATAAGTGTGGGGTTACATGGATCAAAGGGTTGAGAACCTCCTGGTCTAACGTATGTTCCCACTTCCCTCGTAAATCCGCCACGCGGAGACGCATTCATCTTCGAACTCCCAGCAGACACTCCTTCATAGCCTCTGCAGACTCCCCTTATGGGACTTCCGGAAGCAGAAGGTCGAGGTAATTACGACAGAGACCGGGGCACTTCAGTGTGTCAGAGGTGTCTTTAGATTGCGATCTTTCCCTCCTCTCTCTCTCTCTCTCTCTCTCTCTCTCTCTCTCTCTCTCTCTCTCTCTCTCTCGTCTTTTTTATCTTCTTCGCAAGAAACCAGCGCGTGTTTCCTTCGATCTCCTGAATTATTTTTGTCTTTCCGAACTCAGAATCTACGCCTTTTCCCGAAGTGTCTCAAGAGCTTTTGGAAAGCTTCCGAAGACAACTCCAGGTGGCTTTGCCAGGGTTCTCCTCTTCGAGGGCTTCTCTTCGTCTCCTCCTCCTTCTCCTTCTCCTCTTTCTCCTCCTCCTCCTTCTCCTTCTTCTCCTCCTCCTCCTCTTCCTCCCTCTCCTCCTCCTCCTCCTCTCCCTCCTCTTCCTCCCCTTCCTCCCCCTCCTCCTCTTGGTTGTTCTCTTTCTTGTCCTTGTTCACGTACTGCTCCTTATGTTCGTCCTCATTTGTATTCTCTTCCTCCTCCTCCTCCTCCTCCTCCACCTTCTTTTCTTACCCTTCCTTTTCTATTTCATCTTCTGTTTCCTCTTCGCCTTCTTTCTCATCCCCTCCTCCTCCTCCTCCTCCTCTTTCTCGTATTTTTTCTCTTCATCGTTATGTATCGTTCTCATCATCATCTTCCTTCTCTTTCTTCTGTTTCTTATCGTCTTCCTTTTCCTCCTCTTCCTCCTCCTCCTCCTCCTTTTTTTTTTGTTTCTTTTCCCTCCTCCACTTCTTCTCTTGCGCCTCCACCACCTCCTCCACTAAGGCTTTCACTTCCACCCTCTTTTCTTCCTCCTCCTCCTCCTCTCCCTCCTCCTCTCCCTCCTCTTTCCCCTCCTTCTTGTCCTTCTCCTCCTCTTTCTCCTCCTCTTCCTCTTCCTCCGTCACCCTACATTCCTCGCCTTTTTCTTGTATTCCATTTCTACTCGTTTCTTCTCTTCTTTCTCCTCCTCCTCCTACTCGTGCTCCTCCTCCTCCTCCTCCTCCTCCTCCTCCTTCGCTTCCTCCTTCTCCAACTCCTCGATGCCGAACATTAGTCCCACTTCAAGGACTTCCGCAATGTCATCAAGAGTGATTTTCGGAAATCAGGAAATGTTCAGAAATCCCTCCTAATTCTCATTTATTTCTCTTGCATCGTTTCTGGGGCAGACACGACTCCCATCTTTCCTGTCATTACTTTCCCCTCTACTCTTTCTCGCCGCCGTGTCGAGCTTGCCGTGCCTCTCTCACGTTTCGTCTCGACATTTTCTGGTTTTGTTTACAACGCGTCGTATCGTCTTTAAGAAATTTCTTCAAGAGAATTCTCACTTTTTCGAACCTCGCCACAGTGTTGCTCTAATTTTTCTTGTACCTTCTCTGGACAATGTTGTCCATTTCTGAGAACATTTTCTTTTTCTCCCCTTCCTCGTTCTAACGTTCTGCTTACTTATTTATTTGTGTATTCTCTTATGCTCGTGGTGTTCCTGTCTCTCATTATCAACGTCTTGCTCGCGGTGAAGTAGGACCGCCTCGTCCATTACAGTTCCTCAACCAAATATTTAACCAAAAGTATTTTTCTTTCTTTCTTTCTTTCTTTCTTCTTTCACTTTTCCTTCATTCGGTAAATTTGTTGTGGAGTCGCAAAGGCCTCTTCCTTTTCGTTTTATTACTTTACTATGCTTCACCTTTTTCTTATTTTAATTTGTTTTTCTATTTAATTTTGATCTATTTAATTCTATCTTATTTTATTTTGTTTTACTATATTCTGTTTGATTTAGTTTTACTTTACTTTGTTTACTGATTTATTTATTCATTCATTCTTTAATTGTCGAATGAGGAGGAGCTTAGCCTATAGGACGTTCAGCTTCGACCGAGCAGTTGGATTCGAACCTGGGCAAGACATCTTTATTGTCATATATATATATGTATATATATATATACATATATATATATATACACATATATATATACATATATATATACACGAGAGAGAATTAGGTGGGGGAAATGTAAACGAAGATGGGCTGGGAATAAATCTATTGCCCTTACATTGCGACCTCTTTGGTTTCTTCAAAGGACTACTGCATTACATTCAAATTACAGGTTTTATACTCGTAGCGAGAGGGAACCCGTCAATATATGAACGGTTGGATGTGTCAGGTTCTCCCCTTGGCTACCAATTTAATTAATTATTAAGACACTTGCTTTTGAAAGGCAGGTCAATCATTCTCTGTCGTTTTTCCTTTCCTTAGTGATAATATGCGCAACTTCCACGGTTTTTCTCATGTTCTCAAGTCCCTCGTGTAGAATTTCTACTCGACTCCAGTCAGGTAGATGTCCGCATTGGTCTAGTTGACGCACCAGGGAGTTAGATGTATGTATCCTAAGGTCGTTTTTGTGTTCGCTCAGGCATTTCTCAATCTCTCTACCTGACTCACTACTGCAGGAAATAGAGTAAATGACATTGAGGTTATTATGATTATTAATATCTTTTTTATATTTTTCCTATCTTATTGGAGGACATTTTAGGTACATTTATTCCACCTTTCGCTAAATAATTATCAATGGCTCCGGTCTTCATAGAATTTTGGTGCGTCGAAAGCAAATATGTTGAGTGACGTCATGTCGACGATAGTGGCGACAATCTATCGCCGTAATGAATTCTCTTTCACCCTCAATCGCATTTACTGTTTCGGCTTTTGTCAAGCCGCTTTCGAGTCAATCGCATTCTGATTGCACTTTGGCTCACACTCGAACGCCGAGGCGTCGTTATGGTTATTCTCAGAGGGAAAATAAAAACAAAAATGGCTGTGGTCACCCTTGGAATATCTGAAGCCTACTGGCCATTTCGTTGTGGTTTTGTCGAAATGTCGACAATCTAAATCAAGGAAATGATGTCTTGGAACACGCAAATGGCTTTCCAAAAGAGAAATGAAAAGAGTATATTCTGTATCCAAGGCTTGTTTTGGAAACTCGCATTTTACTCGTCTTTATTTAGTTACTTGTGCAGGGACAAATAAGGAATATCTCATTTATTTTGTAAAAATATACCAAACTTGTACATTCACGTGGCAGACCTAAATCGAGCATAAACATGACCAGAACCACTTTATTCTTTTATTTCACGATGAAGAAAACATACAAAACCACATTTCTTCCATCTTGCCGCAGTTTGCCGACCCACAACTCAAATTATAGTCCCAAAGGACTGCAGTAAGGTACGCTTGAGTCAGGTACTATAGCTGACCGATTTCTTTTCAGAAGTCTTCTATAAAACCCCGCGAGTTAACATTTCTTTCTTGAGGTTCAGCAAAGGTTCCAACAATAGTACTTTATGTATCTTTTGTTC
>NC_134785.1:50510055-50520055 GCF_046742065.1 Oratosquilla oratoria | reverse complement strand
TATGTGTGTGTGCGCGCGTGTGTACATGTGTGTGTTTGTGAGGGCACATTGAGTGTGTTTACATTTCTGTATAGAGCGGAAATTCATTGAGAACTTTTGTGCAAAACTATCGTCGCACTTGAACGTTATTTTTTTTTTTCTTTTCTTTCAGGTAAGAGTGAGCGGACTTCCTGTCGAAGGGAGAGGAACCCAACAGAAAAATGAAGGTGGGAAGTTGTTTCATTTTCATAAAAGATATAAGTGGGTGTGATTTACTTCTGATGTGTCTCCAAGCGCACTGAAATGTGGCATGTAAATGCATGTATAAATATATATATATTACATATATATATATATATATATATATATATATATATGTATATATATGTATATATATATGTACATATATATATACAGTAAAAACCCACTGTTTATTGGATTTAAGAAAAGAAAGAAAATAACGATTTCCGTATATTCGATCACTTGGTGTGATCCTCTTCAAGCTTGAAGAGGATCACAGCAAGTGATTGAAATATACGGAAATCGTTATTTCCTCTTTTTTCTTAAATCCAATCAACAGTGGGTTTTTAGTGTATTTATTAATGTGTTACGACATTACTGGACAGTGATATATATATATATATATATATATATATATATATATATATATATATATATATATATATATATATATGTGTGTGTGTGTGTGTGTGTGTGTGTGTGTGTGTGTGTGTGTATGCCAATAATTAATTTCCTCTAATATTACTTAGAATATTCTATACAACCATGATATAAACTATTTTTATCTTCATTCATTCATTTATTCATTTACTTAATCATTTGCTTATCCATTTACTTATCTATTTAATTATCTATTTACTAACTTATTCATCTATTTTTTTTATTCATTTACTTGTTTCTCTGTTTATTCTAGGTAACGCACTGTTGCAAGATTTTTTTATGTGCTTTTGTATTTAGAGTGACTGAGTTTGTAAGAAATTTCTCTGTGATGACGTTTATGTAAATTTAGGAATATAAAGATATTTTGCGAAATATTTTATGTTAGTTCCCTGGTCTGCTGTCTCGTAAACAGAGGCCATCCCTCTTCCATCTATCTCGTCCTCGAAGCTTGTCTCAAGGCAGGAGTGGGGAACCTTCTTGTGCATGAAGGCAGTCTTACAATGCATCGTCCCACATAGAAGCCTCACTGAACAAATTATTTTTTTATTTTCAATTGTTTTATCCCTTTTTAGGGGAGTGACATCACTGAACACGGTTAACTTTGCTTTCGTCAATGTGTGTGGTGTATATTATAAGTTTCTGGTGTATAATGATTTCAGACTTAAAAAAATATTTAAGGTCTTAAAAAAAGAAAAAAAAAAATTGTATATCAAAGGCCGCAGAAGGCCGCACTTGATGGCCCGGAAGACCGCATGCGGCCTAAAGACCGCAGGTTCCCCACCTCTGTCTTAAGGTAACACTTGACCTTAGTAAGCAAAGGTCTTCTTTTAATGGGACTCCAATTGCCCATAGCCTCTCTCACCCTTCCCTTTTGGCGAGCTTCCGGACAAACACCCGATTCATCCCCTTGCGCATGGGTATATGCTCGTGCGTAGTACACTTTATATATGTATTCTTGAACGAGTTTTCAGAGACTGATGTCGTACACTATTATCAGCCTTATGTTAATGGGGACTAAGGGTCATAATGGCTTGTGTGTTAATGACCATTAACCACCTTTACTCCACGTGCTATGCATTCATGATTCTTATCCCATACTTCCGAATCTCGAAGCTAAAACGAACTGGATTTGGATCGAAAATTTCCTCTCAAGATCCTCAGCCATGCCAGCATCTACCTCCCTCAGCCCTCCCAGCCTTCAGGCCCCAGCCCCCAGGCCCCCAGCCCCCCAGCCCCCCAACTCAGCCCCCAGCTCCAAGCCCCCAGTCCTCAGCCCCCAGAACTTAACCCAACCCCCCAACCCAGCCCCCAGCACCAACCCCCAGTCCTCATCCCCCAGCCCCCAACCCAGCCCCCAGTCCTCAGACCCCCAGACCCCCAGACCCCAGACCCCAGGATTTCCCCCAGAGTGTCATGTGTCGTCTGGGTCAGCCTGAGATTGGCTGCTGACCTTCCTCCTTGATTGATATGGGCAAAGACGTTGCAGAAACGTCGCCTGATTCTGAAGGAAAAGGAAGAGGGGCAGGAGGAAAAAGAGGAGGAGGAATAGGAAGAGGAGGACGAGGAGGAATGGGAATAGGAAAAGGAGGACGAGGAGGAGGAGATAGAGCAGGAGGAAGAGGAGGGGAAATAGGAAGAGGAGGGGGAATAGGAGAAGGAGGACGAGGAGGAGGACATAAGGCAGGAGGAAGAGGAGGGGAAATAAGAAGAGGAGGACGAGGAGGAGGGGTATAGGAAAAGGAGGACGAGGAGGAGGAGGAGATAGAGCAGGAGGAAGTGGAAAAGGAGGAGATAGAGGAGGAGGGGGAAGAGAAGAAGGACGAGGAGGAGAAAGAGGAGGAGATGAAATCACCTTTCGTGCAAAGTTAACGTGTTGATTGGAGACGTCAAGAGGAGAAGAAGAAGGGAGAGAAAGGAGAGGACGAAGGGAGGTAAGGGGGTGAACAGAAGAAGAGGAGGAGGAGGAAGGGAAGTGAAGGGGGAAGGAGGAAGGGAATGTGATATAGAAGGTCTATTCTTAGCGATAACCAGCGCTTCTATATTTGTGGTCAATATAGCATCAGAGAAACGGACTCATGTGGGACATAAAGATCTATGAAGTATAGCAAAATGGAGGGGTAATATAACCTAGATTTGTTCACTCTTCTTTTTCGAGTGAAAATTAGTCGTCATTCATAAAAGAATACCACGTGGCTCTGGTCCGTAGGGGTGTCATTGATCTAAAACAATGGTAGGGTGAGTGAGTACCCCCGTTTAAGCCTCCGTCACACATTTAACCTCTTTAGTATGAGTCAAATTTTCGCGCGGAGAATCGGATGCCTTTCGACGCCAACGTTGGGATCATCGTATCCTAGAGGTCAAGAATATCGTTAAATGTTGTGAATTCGAAAATGTGGAAGACAACTTCGCTTACATTGTTCTAGACTTCCCTAAGGACAGTTCAACAATGTGTCTAATATTTGTATTCTAGGTTTAATTTCTCTTTGTTCGTCATTCGGCTTCTCAATATATGACGCAAAGGTCATTTGGCATTTGGAAATTCGAAAAATAAAGGATTGTAACCGAAGTCGTTTTTAATCAAACGAACTCGCTCGAGTCGTGTCGGTGTGACGAGGACTAGATAATTACAAAGGATTACAAGGGAGGAACATGTCGACAGGAGACCTTTTGGTCCATAACTAGGTCGGATGGGCGTGAGTGTGGGGCCACACGCCCCTTTCCACCCACTCAAGATGGGCGTCACAGAAATGAATCAACAAGTCTTATTACAGCAAAGGCAAGGCAAGAATAAACGCCAAACGGTAGAGACGGGGATGGCTGAAGTCGTCCTGAGGTTCTTGGCTTCAGAAGGAGTCACATCTGAAGTTCATGAAATTGGCTGATGGCGGCCAGAGGGGAAGGAACACCTGGCATGTAAGGGAGTTTACGAGATCTCGCTTTGTTTGGGGACGGAATGGCAAACGGGGTTACCGTGTCTGAACTCAATTAACAAACTATCCACAACCGTCTAACTTAACCCGGGTCTCCCTAATCCACTTCCATCCACCCCTTCTGCCACTTGATCTGAATAAAGTCGAGGTTTTTGTATTCCAACAAGGGATTTGATGGCTTCGTCGTCTTGGCTTAATAAACCATACAGATTTTGTTGCGAGAGACGTCAGGTGAGGGCCGAGCGAGGCTAGTTTCGTGGGGGTGCGCGAGGCTAGTTTCCTAGGATCGCAAATATCGACATTTCCAGTTATTTGAAGTTTTAGAATACATTTCCTAATTAATGATTATTTTTTTATGGACTCCATTACATTGTTGCGATTTTTTTTTACTGTTAATGTCATAGAACAGCCACGATGAATCCAAAATTTTCTTCCTTTTTTGAAAATTTTCGTAAAATTTTGGTCACAAGAACAAAACCGTCTTAACGGTTTGCAAAAAAATATAAAAAATGATAAATACACAAATGAATAAATGAACAAATAAATAGATAAATGAATAAATTGATAGATGAATAGACAGATGAATAGGTAGATAAATGAATATATGAATAAATAAATTAATAAATAGGCATAAATAGATAGATAAATGAATGAATGAATGAATAAATGAATGAATTAATAAAACCAACAAGTAACCTTTGGAAGTCGGATGGATTAAGATAAACTAACATCTCCACGCAAGCTCTATGCTCGTGGGGCTTCGCTCTGATGCAGAGATTGAATATGGTGAGGAGAATATCATCCCAGGAGGCGCTCAGCTCCGACCGTGATCGTCACCTTTGCCCCTTGTGTTAAGATAGGGAATCCAGTTTGGGCCCGCGTCGGGAGAGGCGTGATTGAAACAAACCTGGTGCTCGGCACACACACACACACACACACACACACACACACACACACACACACACACACACACACACACACACACACACACACACACACACACACACACACACACACACACACACACACACACACACACACACAGGGGTGAAATAATTTCAGTATCGCTGCGCTGCAAGTCGTTACTCCAACTCTCGTGGGCGGGGAGTTAGGTGTGTGTGTGTGTGTGCGCGCGTGCGTGTAAGGTCACAACATTACCCATACATCGGTCATATAGGAGCTCTGAGATCTCTTCCGGGAGGGTAATAGCTGTCGATCACGAGTCCAGCACGTGATCCAAGACCATGGTGAAACACACACACACACACACACACACACACACACACACACACACACCGACGTTAATCCACCAGGTTTCCTCGAGTAAGCTCCCATGCAGGCGCCCGTCTCATTCCAACTCACCCTTAGCAGGATTGGTCAACTTGCTTCAGCCATGGGTTCTGTGGGCGTCCCACTGTGGGCGTAAGAAGCCCGTAGATGAGACTCGTAGATAAAGGTAGACAAGTGGGGGTAGATAGAGGGGTAGGTAACGAGAATTTCATTTATATGAGCTGGATGTTTGGTAAACAACAGTCGTAGGCAAAGGAATTGCACCATCTCGCTTCAATCCTAAATGTTTACAAACAGCCGCTGGGGACCCGATTTCATTGCTGTATAATGTTCATTTTATGCTGATGTAACAGTATGTAAACTAAGTCAGTGGTGCATTGATTTCGAGATTGCTTGAGTAAGCTGTATTGCTTATGGGGTTTGTAACAGCCTTTCTGATTGGAGAAAGGGTGGAGGAGGAGAAAATTCAATTGGTTCAGAGGAGAAAAGTCACGCCCTTAGGGGAGGTACTTAGATGTAAAAGTAAAGATCATTGGACTAAAGAAATCATGACGTCAATGCAAACTGACCTAGTGAACAAATTGAGGATTCCAGATGGGACTCCCTTGGTGTAACTCACAGAACCAAGTGTAATATTATTCGGGAAGAAAGGAAAGAAAGATTTAAGCTCCGTTTGATTCCTCTCTCTTATACAGAGTATTTGAAACTGGACTAAGTCGGATGATTGGAAGCAAAGGGGTTTCCTTCAGAAGAATATTGTGAGTGACTGTCATGCAGAAAGACAGTCGTGAAAAGAAAGTTAGAATTGAGAGACGTGATATAAAGTAAAAGTACAGAAGAAAGTTGGCCCATAGCGACGACAGCAGAGTGGAGAAAGGGAACCAGAGAAGGGAACAGTGGACGGAGTAAAAGAGGTAACAGTGGGTTGCCTCCTGCGTGAGGGATCAACATCAGGGAAACATGACCCATATATAACCGAAGTTGATGGTCACGAATTATGCTGGACGAGACTGAGTCTCACAGTACAGTCTTTGGGTTTGACACGAAGTCATTCCAACGATACCTCATGATTCTCCGAAGACACTTAATACCAAAGACGTTGAGACGACTCTTCGGGTCAGAACTTATCGTCCACGGCTCACAGCCGTACAGCTAGGCAGAGGGAACAAGCAGCTTAGAGATTAGGGTCCTAGTCCTCCTGCATAAGTACCGTGTATTCTGGTTAGGGAGATAAAAAGAAGGAAAGAGGGTTAGGGAGGGAAGGGGGAGGGAAGGAGTGGAATGAGTCATAGGATTTCAGTTTGGAGGTGTAGGTGGAGTTGGGGGTGGAAGTGGAAGAGTTACTGAAAAATTTAAGGTTGGAAATAAGGAAGGTAAGCAGGGAAAGGAAGGGAAGGAGGAACAGTTCTTATAGGAAGGCAGGAAGGAGGGAAGGTGGACAGGGGTGAAGGTATAAGGCGAAGGAGGTTAAGGAGGGAAGGAGGTAAGGAGGGTGGAGAGAAATAGAATTTTCAAAATGGGACCTCTTTTGCTGTTCGGAATCAATACCCAATTCAGGCGGAGGGCGTAGGAGGAGGATGAGGAGGATGAAGAGGAGGAGGAGGAGGAAAAGGAATAGGAGGAGGAAGAAGAGGAGGAGGAAGAGGAGGAGGAGGAGGAAGATGAGGAGAAGGAGGATGGCGAGGAGGAGGAAGAGGAGAAGGAGGATGACGAGGAGGAGGAAGAGGAGGAGGAGGAGGAGTAGATGGCTCCCAGGGTCAGGTGTGTCTGCACATGACCTGTGCTTGACAGTGCCTGACAGTGCCTGACAGTGCCTGGCAGTTCTTCATGTTTTTTTACCTTGCGTACATGAAAGGTGATAGACACATACGCACAGAAACCCAATACCCACAAGAAAAAACAGAGCAAAAGGTAAACACATGCATTTATCTACTGACATATTTCCGGTTATAGCTGCATACATGCATACAAGGATGAATTCACAGGCACACACACATATAAAAGACACATATACATATGTATATACATACAAATATATATGTATATATATATATATATATATATATATATGTATATATATTGTGATGAAACTGAAGCGATAAGAATGGCATAAGCAAAGATAAATGGAAAAATAATTTGAAGGTTTTGTATAAAACATTTGGATTAAATTTCATTAAAAGGCGCGAATGACGTCATGAGATAATTTTAAAAATTAAAGTGAAACATGCAATATAACAATCAGATGTTTGATCGTGACATAACGAATAATTAACTTTGGTTTTAGACATTTTTTCTTAATTAAGAAAAAAAAATCACATAAAATCACAGATTAGTCTGCATTGCCTAGTATGAGATTTTTATTGTGTATCTTTTATGCAGTCAGTACTTTAGAAGGATTTATTAAACCTCTACGGACCAGCTTCACGTAGTTTCCTTACGATTGGAAGTTAATAATACATAAGGATATAAGAATGAAAGAGACTGCAAGTGACCACAAGGCCTACACTAGGCTGTTCCATGTCAATGACCACCTGTCATCCCCATCCATAAAGCTATCTAACCTTTTCTTAAGACAACCGATAGTTTCATCGTTAACTAACTAGATGGTTACTAATTCTATTTCATTCGTTAACCATTATTGATAAACCAGTTTTTGCCTATTTCCTTCTTATATCTAAATTTGTCCAATTTAACTCCATTACTGTGAGCTATGCCCTGCTGTCCTAATATGATGACCTTGTCTGCATCACCGTTGTTAAAACCCTTGATCCACTTGAACACCTCTATTAGATCACCCTACACTCTGCGTCTTTCCAGAGAGTGTAAGTTAAAGTGCCTAAACCTGTCTCAGAGGATGATAAATTTTAATTTTTACCATTCCTTCTATGGCTACCCCTCTTATAAGGTGGAAAAATGTCTTGGTATATAGATGGAATATTCCTCTCTTTCCTTCTCCACCTCTGTGACGTCACCTCTTCCTCTCGATAGTGTCACCAAGGATAGAGGCGCTGGTTAACAGGAAGGAAATGTCATACAATTAGTTTGCCTCTAACAGAGGCCAGTTGACACGAAAGCAACTAGTAAATATAGAGTAATTCATGAAAGAAGCTGTGTTGCGTGGTAAGATCATTCGTCTTCTCCAGCATCTCAGATTTCCAAAATAATTTTGGTAAAACTATTCCAGGTTCGTTCCAAAGCCTTCATCCATCTCTTTGACACCAAAGAAATATTCTTCAAAACTGAATAATTTTGGTGGAAAGTCTTTATCAATTGGCTTTTGTTACCCAAAGGCCGATGCCTAGTCTCCGGCATGAACCCAAGACTTCTTTCCTCGCAACCAGCTTTGTTTGTCGCCATCTGCTTTCCTCTTCCAGATGGTGAGACAAAAAACAGATCAAAGTTTCTTTTCGTAAGGATTTGTGGAGAAACTCGAGGACCGTTGACGGTTACTGTGGAGTTACGTATTTTCTTCTTCATTTTTATTTATTTCCATTTTTACTGAAACTTGAGCCAACAAATACTATCATCATTATCTTTCATATTTTTTTTTGTATGTGATAGATTAAAATCAGGTCTGCCTTCACTCCCCCAAAAATATCTTAACAGCTTAAAATACCTTAAATATGTTAACGATACATAAACACACAAACAACTCAAAAAATATACAAATAAAAAGATAAAAAAAAATCACGTAATATCGACAAAACGTCCTTTAAGGGTGTATTTCCTGAAGAAAAAGATAGGAAAAACGTCACTATTGTCGGCAATGTACAAAAGCTTCTTGGATACAAAGAAAAAGCTTTCTCGTCAGTGTCAGACTTGTTGTCTGATCCTGCGTCACTAATATGTACACACACACGCACACAGACACACACACACACACACACACACACACACACACACACACACACACACATACACACACACACACACACGCACACACAATAATAATCACAATGAGAATGTGATTGGCAATTTTGCAGAAACCAAAGGTAAATCAAGGAATGGAGGACCAAACGTTTTCGCCAATGAAAAACCAAAAAACCAAAAAAAAAAATCATAATACTGTAGGTCTTGACAGACGGTAACGTTTGGTCTGAATATATATATATATATATATATATATATATATATATATATATATATATGTATGTATGTATATATATATGTATATATATATATATATATATATATATGTGTGTGTGTGTGTGTGTGTGCACGTGTATATGTGTGTATGTCCGTGTGCGTGTGTACGTGTACGCATATATATGTGTGTGTGTGTACGCGTGTATATATGTGTATGTTCGTGTGCGCGCGTGTGTGTACGCTTATATGTGTGTGTGTACGCGTGTATATGTGTGTATGTCCGTGTGCGTGTGTGTGTGTACGCGTATATATGTGTGTGTGTGTGCGTGTATATGTGTGTATGCCCGTGTGCGTGTATATGTGTGTGTTTGTTTGTGTGCATGTTTGTCCGTGTGTGCTGTACATGTAAATTTATTTGTATCCGTTTTGCAATCTCGTCAAAATCAATAGTCTATCAAAACTGAAAGGCCCAACAGCATTGCCAACTTAAAAAAAAAAAAAAAAAAAAAAAAAATGCTAATTTACTTTGATGCGGGACTCGACCATCGCCCAGACTCGAAATCCGTTCTTGTTTAGGACCGAACAAAGAACACATCTGTCACTGAACAATTTGTTCTTCACCGTGAACACTTCATGAAGTCACGGCTCCCTGTTCTTCGACCTTACAAAGAACACTTTCGTGAAATCTCGAACTACAAATTGTTACGATTTACATTTATAATCACTTCAGTCTGCAAACGACCCACATGGAAACGACAAGTCTTCAGAAGTGCCCAAAAACGAAGGAAGTTGTGCGTATGAAAAATCTTTTTTATTTAATCTTTCTTTAAGAAGGAGAAGCTTTCTCGAGTGGCGTTTCTACACGGTCTGGTCACTCTCCTGCACCGGGACTGTTTGCATTTGTCTTAAATGTTTTTAAAAAACGAATAAGATTCTGAAAAGTCTTCTTGGCTTTTGTCTCTGACTACGTTCCATAATTCCACGCTCATACAAGGCGTATATAGTCAGTATATATGCAATTGTATAAGCATGTA
>NC_134785.1:50472555-50505055 GCF_046742065.1 Oratosquilla oratoria | reverse complement strand
CTCCACCCTGTTTCACGCCCACTGCCGTCAGGCGATTTTATTCATCTCGGGGAAACCTCTTGCATCGGAAGTTGAGTCGCTTCGAGGTCAACCGGGTTGGTTCTTCTTATCATCGTCGAATTCAAAGGAGATCGATGAGGTTATGGCCTTGACCGAGGGAAATTGATGAAGAAGATTGGGATAGATGGATAGAATGTGAGGGTAACTTGGAGACTGAAATAGAAAGAAAAGGGGATAGAGAGAGAGCGAGAGAGAAAGAGAGAAAGAGTGAAAGAGAGAGAGAGAGAGAGAGAGGGAAGAGAGAAAGACAGAATGAAAGAGAAAGCTATAGAGAAAGAGAATGATATATATATATATATATATAGAGAGAGAGAGAGAGAGAAAGAGTGAGAGAGAGGGAGAGAAAGGAGACTGTCGATCTAATTTTGGGTTAGGATCACGTGACAAGGTGTAAATTGAGAGAGAAATAGCGGGTAGAAGGATGGAGGGAGGAGAGGGAGAGAGTGCGGGAGGAGAGGAGGGAAAGAGAGAGAAGTGAGAGAGAGAGAGAGAGAGAGACTTAATTGGCGGGAACCAGATAAAAGAGCAACGGAAGATGGTCGCGTCGATCTCAATAGGTGAGTCTTGAGTGAGGAGGGAAAGAGGAGGGGCTTCCTCGTTACCAAAAGGTCGTCGGAAGACAAACGTCTACGCTACCAGAGGCAGTGTTAATGTGGCGTCACACTAGGTTAGCATGCTACTTGGTTTTGCTACTTCGTTTGAGTAAAAACGACTTTGGTTGTAATATTCTAGACTTCCGTGAGAACATCTCGAACAATGTGTTTAACATTTTTATTCTAGATTTAACTTCTCTTAGCTCGGCATTGAGCTTCTCGCTGTATGACGCAAAAAAATCGTAACCGAAGTTGTTTCTACCCAAACGAAGTACCAAAATCAAGTAGCATGCTATCGAGAAATGTCTAGTATGCCGCCACCTACAACTGAATAAAATCGTTTGATGAGATTAGAATAAGAATTTAAAAATGGTTTTCGGTCAGACTGATGAACAAAGGATAAGGAATTTGGAGGATTTGAAAAAGAAAAAGATGAATTGCTGGAGTTGAATTAACTTGTTACCAGATTGATGGAGGTGGACGATGGAAGGAAGCAGAGCAAAGATTGACATTGTCGTGATTGACAGGAGGGAGAGGAAGCAGTGGAATAAACGGAAATGTTGAAGATTGAAAGAAAGGAAAATTGAATTTTCAGAAAAGGGAATTTTTCTTTTTTAACTGCGAAAAGTAAAACATAAGGACATAAGAACGGGGGAGACTGCAGGAGACCATAAGGCCTACACTAGGCACTTCCACGTCCATTACCACCTTTCATCCCCATCCATAAACTTATCTTTTCTCAAAAGAACCAATTGTTTCAGTGCGCACTAATTGGTTACTAAGTCTATTTCATTAGTTAACCACTGTCGGTAAACCGGTTCTTGTCTATTTCCTTCTTAAACCTATTTTTTTTTTCAATTTAAACTCATTACTACGAGTCCTACCCTGCTATCCTAATATGATGACCTTACCTGCATCACCCATCCTAAAGCCCTTGACCCATTTGAATACCTCTATTAGATCACCCTGCACTCTTCGTCTTTCCAGAGAGTGTAAGTTAAAGTGCCTAAGCCTATCTTTGTATGGTAAACTTCTAAGCCCTTGAATAATTTTGGTCATTCTCCTCTGTACTGATTCTAGTGAATTAATATCCATTCTAGGATGGAGGCTTAAACTGTGCAGCTTAGTCAAGAATAGGTCTGACTATCGTCTAATGGAGTTTAATTATTACTTCGGCACTTTTGCTCCCAACCACCCCAGCAATAAATCCTAGTGTCCTGCTAGCCTATTCCTGGCACTAATGCACTGTTTCCTTGATTTAAGGCCGGGACTCACTAGCACTCCTAAATCCTTTTCGCAATATGTTTTCTCTAATAAAACGTTATGTAATCTATACCTGTTGGCTGGGTTGTGTGACTTACCGTTTAACACACTTTGGCACTAATGCACTGTTTCCTTGATTTAAGGCCAGGACTCACTAGCACTCCTAAATCCTTTTCGCAATCTGTTTTCTGTAATATAACGTTATGTAAGATGTACCTGTTAGCTAGGTTGTGTGACACGACATTTAACACACATCACTTTAAGATATTGAAATCTGTTTTCCATTTCTCCAACAGAGAAACAAAACAGTATGAGTAGTATTACGTTCTTGGTATCTGGTTTCCTTCAGCTGAATGAACGAAAGAATTGAAAATATGCTAAACAACAATATGGAGAGGCGGAGGTAGATAGAGAACGAAAAAAATGAAAAAAGGAAAAGCGTAGAGAAAGGATAAGAAAGAATGAAGAAGAGGGAGAAAGAGAGAGAGAAAGAGAGAAAGGAAGGAGAAAGGAGGAAGAGTCAAGGAATGGAAGGATTTATAGTGCTGCGTTCAAACGAAAAGAGAAAAGAGAGAAGGAGAGAAATGATAATACAATTCACGGCCATAACTGCAAAGCGGGAGGGAGAGGGGGGAGAGAGAGGGGAGAGGGGGAGGGGAAACGAGGGGAGAAATACGAGATAATGAAGAAGGATTTGATGGGAGGAAACTTGAGGGAGATGCTGCTGGTGCTGGAGGTAGTGATGGTGGTGGTGATGGTGGTAGCTTTGCTGGAGGTCGTGGTGGCAGCTTTGGTGGTGGTAGTGATGGTGGTGGTGGTGATGGTAGCTTTGCTGGAGGTGGTAGTGGCAGCTTTGGTGGTGGTAGTAACGATGGTGGTGGTGATGGTTTTCCTTGTGGTGATAGTGATGCTGGTAGACTGAGAGATGGTGGTGATGACGAGATGGTGGTGATAGTGGGACCACTGTCTTCTTGCGATAGTGTGAATGGTGATTGTATTAGTGATTGTGATGGACGATTGTGATGATAATAGTGATGGTTGATAGTTGTGGTGATGATATTGTGATGGTAATAGTGATGATGATGGATGATGGTGATGGGCGATGGTGATAGTAATAGTGATAGTGATGGTAATGTTAATGCTGATTGTGACAAGTGATGGTGATAGTGATAGGTGATGGTGTTAGTAATGGGGATATAGCCACTTTTCCTTCTTTCTGCAGACTTTTCTTCCTTTAATTCTTCTTCCCACGCTTCCTCCTATTTACTTCTTCCTTTATTTGTCCTTTTCTTTCCTTCTTTTCCCCTTCCCTTCTTCATTCGTTCATTCCCTTCATTCATCTCTCCTCTTTTCTTCATTCCCTTCATTCATCTCTCTTTATTCCTTCTCTCCCCCTTCCTAACCTCATTTTTCATTTCTTCATTTCATTCTTCTTTCTCCTTCCTTCCTCCCTTCCTCCCTTCCTACCTTCCTTTATTCTTTCCTTACTTCCTTCCTTCATTCATTCATTTATTTCTCCCTTCATTTCTTTCTTCCTTTCTTCCTTCCTTCCCTCCTTCCTTCCTTCCTTCCTTCCTTCCTCCCTTCCCTCCTTCCTTCTTTCCTTCCTGCCTTCTTTCCATCCTGCCTTCCTTCCTTCTTTCCTTCCTGCCTTCCTTTCTTCCTTCCCTCATTTATTCATTCATTCATCCATTCATTCATTTATTCCTCCCTTTCTTTCTTCCTTCCTTCCTTCCTTCTTTCCTTCTTTCCTTCCTGCCTTCCTTTCTTCCTTCCTTTCTTCCTTCCTTCCTTCATTCATTCATTTATTCCTCCCTTCCTTCCTTCCTCCCTTCCTTCCTTCCTTCTTTCCTCATTCTTTATTTCATTCTTTGCTTCCTTCTATCCTCCTTCCATCCTCCTTCTTTATTCATTCCTTATTTCCTCTCTTACTTTCTTCTTCTCTTCATTTCTTCTTCTTCTCTCTTCATTCCTTCATCCCTTCATTCTCTCTATCCTAGCTTCCACATATTCCTCCCTTCCTCCCTTCCTTTGTTCCCTCTTTCCTTTCTTCCCTCTTTCCTTCATCTGTCTTCTTTCAATACTTCTTTCCTACCTCCCTTCCTCCCTCCCTCTCTTTCTTCCTCCCTCCCTCCCTCCCTTCCTCCCTCCCTTCCTCCCTCTCTCCCTTCCTCCCTCCCTCCCTCCCTCCCTCCCTCCCTCCCTCTCTCCCTTCCTCCCTCCCTTCCTCCCTCCCTTCCTCCCTCTCTCCCTTCCTCCCTTCCTTCACCTTCACCTTCCTCATTCCTTTAAAGCTCGTCTCCTCCATTCCTGCGTCCCGCCAATGTCGTGTTAAGGATTCTTCTTCGCTTCTTTTTTTTTCCCTTCCCTGTCCTTCTTAATTCTTCCATTTCTCGTCATTTGCAAACGAGGGAGGGGGGTGAGAGGGGAGAGGAGGGGGAGGGGGGAAAGGGGGGAAGCGAGGTAAGGTCGGGGAAGCAAGAAATAGAAGAATTTACGAAGAAGTCCAAAAGACGAAAGAAAGAGAAAAGAGGAACTGAGGACAACGACAAAGAAGAAAGTGAGGAAGGAAGGAAGGAAGGAAGAAAGTGAGGAAGGAAGGAAGGAAGAAGTAAAAGGGGGAAGGAGGAAGTAAGGAAGAAAAAGGAAGGATGGAAGAAATAAGGGACAGAAGGATGGAAATGGCAAAAAAGGGGAATATATATATATATATATATATATATATATATATATATATATATATATATATATATGTATATATATATGTATGTGTGTGTGTGTGTAGAAGAAGAAAAAGAGGAAGAAAAAAGTGAACCAATGCAGAGCAATGAGTAAGACCGAATTGGGGTGAAGAGGTGAGGAGAGTACGCCAGGAGGCGCTAAGTGCCTGCCACTGATGACGTGATCTTTGACCTGTGTGCCTCAGGTACTGTTAGGGCAAGGTCACAGTCACTGCTGGGGAGGTGACCGGGGTGAGGGGGGAGGGGAGGGGGAAGGAAGGGAGAGGGGGAGTGGGGGAGGAGGGAGGGAGTGGGTGAGGGTGAGGGGAGGAGGGAGTGGGTGAGGGTGAGGGGAGGAGGGAGTGGGTGAGGGTGAGGGGAGGGAGGAGGGCGTGGGGGAGGGGAGGGAGGAGTGGGTGAAAGGGAGGGGAGGGGGGAAGGGAGGGAGGGGGAGTGGGTGAAGAGAGAGGGTGAGTGGGTGTGGGGGGAGGGGAGGGAGAACTGGGTGAGGGGGAAGGGAGGGAAAGGGGGAGGAGGGAGTGGGGGAGGGGGAGGGAGTGGGGGAGGGGGAGGGAGTGGGGGAGGGGGAGGGAGTGTGGGGGAGGGGGAGAGGGGAGTAGATTAGGGGAAGGGGAGGGGGGCGGTAGGTGAGGATGGAGTGGGTGAGGGGGAGGGGAGGGGAGGGGAAGGGGGAGTGGGTGAAAGAGGGCATGACAGAACGATGTCTTGTGAGTCAGTCTTGGGTTAGGAATAGTAATGATAAGGTTTCTTAAAGTGAAAAAGATTAGATGTAGATAAAAGAGAAAGAGAGATGTAGATAAAAGAGAGAAAGCAAGAGAGAGAGAGAGAGAGAGAGATTATTCATATTACTATTTTTTTTTCTTTTATTTATTCATCATTATTATATTTTTTCCTCATCCGACCTAGTTATGGACCAAAAGGTCTCCTGTCGGCATGCTCCTCGTTTGTAATCCTTTGAGAGAGAGAGGGGTGCTAGGGATGGAAAGGGGAGAACACTTTCCCCTATCTTCAGTAATTGCATGTGTTGCCATGGGAACAAAAAAAAAAAAAAAAGTCGCGTTTTATTCTTTTAATGTATTTAGTCTATAGTAAAGCGGTCATTATCCTGATTGCCGAGGGAAGAGGTGTTCCTAATGTGGATTTTTTTTTTTTTTCTTTTTTTTTTTGTTATGTGTACAATGTCTTCCTCCGGGCAGATGGTGTAGGTCCTACGGCAGGAGTCGCTGAGTAGTTGCAGCCGACACCTTTGCCCTATTACGCGCTTTGGGGACTGTTTGGGAGGGGAGGCAGGAAATAAACAGTCACTGGTGGGAATTGGAAAGGAGTGCGGGATTCGAACCCACACTTGAGCGAAAGCGAGACCAGCACGCTTCCATTGACGCCACCAGCGTCGTGAAAGGTTTCGGGTTTAGATTCCTTGTGATGATGATGATGACGATGGTGATGATCAAAGTAACGGTGACGATGATAATGATGACGATAACAATGACGATGATGATGATGACGACGACGATGTCCGTGTACTGAGGAGGACCAGGGAAGTGAAAGAACCGTCTTGGAGTGGCACTCAAAGACGAAGAAGTCTGAAGAAGGAGCTTCTGGGAGTGTCTTGGGCGCGAAGAAGTGTCTGCAAGTGTCTCAGGGTCTATAGACTGAGACACTCCAGCATTCCGTTGGGGCACACCCTGTGGCATTGCATAGCCGCACTCACCCTTCTCCTTATTCTTCTTCATCCCTGAGGCTATGACATTCTCTTTTTTTTTTTTTTTTTTTTTTTTTTTTTTTTTTTTGAGTTTTGAGTTTTGAGTTTTCGGAAAGAGAGCTTCCAGACGCCTCGTAAGTTCTCTGTTTTGACTAGTTGGAGCATCATGCCAGCGATCCTCCTTCACCCTCTCCTCCTCCTCCTCCTCCTCCTCCTCCTCCTCGTTCTTTTCCTTTCCTTCCCTTCTCCCACACTTTCCTCATTTCTATCTCCTTCCCCTCTTCCTTCTTCTCCTCTTTCTTCCCTTCCTCCACACTTTTCTCTATTCTGTCTCCTCCTCTTCCTCTTCCTTCTTCTCCTCTTTCTTCCCTTCCCCCCTCACTTTCCTCTTTTCTTTTGTATCTCCTCTTCTTCTTCCTCTCCTTCTTTTTCCTCCATCTCCTCCTCTTTCTTCTATTCCCACCTTTCTTCTTTTGTCTTCTCTTTCTTCTTCTGCTCCCCCTCTTCCTCCTCTTCCTCCTCTTCCTCCTCTTCCTCCTCCTCCTCATCTCCTTCTTCCTCCACCTCCTCCTCTTACTTCCATTCTCACCTTTATCCTTTTGTCTTCTCTTTCTTTTTCTGTTCCTGCTCTTCCTCCTCTTTCTCTTCCTCCTCTTCCTCCTCCTCCTCTCCTTCTTCTTTCTCCACCTCTTCCTCTTTCTTCCATTCCCACCTTTCTCCTTTTGTCTTCTCTTTCTATTTCTGCTCCTCCTCCTCTTCCTCCTCTTCCTCCTCCTCCTCCTCCTCCTCCTCCTCCTCCTCCACTTCCCATCTGTATTCCCCACCTCGCCTTTCATCTTCTTTTAATTCTAATTTTTCCTGACCACATCGGTTTCTCCTTTTTTCGCATTTCCTTTCCCGTGCGTTTTTCCTCTTCCTTCTTGTCCTCCTCCTCTTCCTCCTCCTCCACTCATTCTCCTCCTCCTCTTCCTTCTCCTCCTCCTCCTCCTCCTTCTCCGCTTTCTCCTCCTCCTCCACTCATTCTCCTCCTCCTCCCCTCCTCCTCTTCCTTCTCCTCCTCCTCCTGTGCTCCACTTCCGCAACTTTCCTCCTCTTTGAGTGCCTCTCCATCAACCTCCACATTTGGCCTCCTCGTCCTCCTCCTCTCTCCTCTCAGCTTTATTTCTTCCTCCTCTCTTCCCTTCCTTCTTCGTTCATCCTCCTTATTCTTCCTAGTTTACTTGTCTTCTTCTTCTTCTTCTTCTTCGTCTTCTACTTGTTCTTCTTCTTCATTGTTTCTTTGCTTCTTCTTTTTCTTCTTTCTTCTTCTTCTTCTTCTCTTTCTTCTTCTTTTTCTTCTTCTTCTTCTGCTTCTATTTTTCTTCTTCTTCTTCTTCTTCTTCTTCTTTTTCTTCTTCTCTTTCTTCTTCTCTTCTTCTTTTTCTTCTTCTTTTTCTGCTTCTACTTTTTCTTCTTTTTGTTCTTCTTTTTTTCTTTTCTTCTTCTTCTTTTTCTTCTTCATCACCTTCTTCTTCTTCTATTTTTCCTTCTTCATCCAGTTTCTTCTTATTCTTTCTCCCCTATTTCCGCCTCCTTCATCTTTCTCTCTTTTTAATTCTTCTTCTATTTTATTTTCTTCTTCCTTCTTTATTTTATCTTTTTATTTCCTTCTATCCTTAACTCCTTTTCCATCCAATCAGACAAAGCTTTTCATGAATTCACGCCTAGAGACGCTCAGCTGCGTCCCAGGTCGCCACCTTTGCCCTGCGTGCTACGAGGGCGAGGGCAAGTGACAGTCACCGGTGATTGCTGGGTTCGAACTCGGGCTATGTTGTCAAAGGGACGATTGAAACAGACCCGCTACTTGCCACGTGTCTTCTTTTCTTGGTGTCTTTCATTCCGTTTCTGTTACTCAAAGAAATGGAAGAAGAGGCAGGAGGAGGAAGAGGAGGAGGAGGAGGAAAAAAGAAGGAAGAGGAGAAACAGGAGGAAGAAGAAGAAGCAGGAGGAGGCAGAGGAGGAGGAGGAAAAAAGAAGGGAGAGAAGAAGAAAAAGAGGAAGAAGTAGAAGAAGCAGGAGGAGGAAGAGGGAAAAAGAAGGAAGAGAAGAAACAGGAGGAAGAAGAAGATACAGGAGGAGGAAGAGGAGGAGGAGGAGAAAAGATAAAGAAGAGAAGAAAAAGAGGAAGAAAAAGAAACAGGAGGAAAAGGAAGAGGATGAGAAAAAGAAGGAGGAGAAAAAGAAAAAGAGGAAGAAGAAGAAGCAGGAGGAGGAGAAAAAGAAGAAAGAGGAAGAAGAACAAGAATTTGAAAAAGAGAAAGAAAAAAAGTAGAGGAGAAAGAGGAAGAGGGAGAAGAATAGGAGGAGGATGAAGAAGAATGGTTTAGAATAGGAAGAAAATAAATGAGGAAGAAGAAGAAGAAAAATAAAAAGACGAAGAAGTAGAAGAAGAAAAATAAGAAGAAGAAGAAAAAATAAAAAGAAGATGAAGAAAAATAAAAAAGAAGAAGAAGAAGAAAAATAAAAAGAAGAAGAAGAAAGAGAAGTAGAAGGAGACAAAGGAAAAGAAGAAAAAATAAAAATGAGAAGAAAACACGAGAGAAAGATAAAAATAGAATAAGAGTAAAGGAGAAGAAGAAGAGGTACAAAGGAAAAAAGAATGACAGAACTTTCTTAGTAAAAAGAAAAGAAAAGAAGAAAATAGAAATAAGAAAAAAGAGACAAAGAAAGAAGTTGAAGAAAAAAAAAGAGAAAATGTAAAGAAATAGACAAAAAGAAGAGGAAGAAAAAAAAGAGAAAACAAAAAGAATTAGAAAAAGAAAAGAAGAAGAAGAAGAAGAAATAGAAAAAGAAGAAGAAGAAGACGAAGAAGAAATAAAAAGAAAAATTTTCTCCGTTGTATTTTGATCCTCTCTCCATTTCCTTCGCAGGAATTCCCATTCTCTCTCCCATTTATTCGTTTTCTTTTTACTTCAAATCCCGAGTTCCGTTTTCGTTCGCCCTTTGTCGTATTGTTTCACCCTTTCACTGCTGTCAGTAGCTTCTGTATTCATTCTTGCTGCCGCCAGACGATTTTATTCAGCTAAGATGTTTTCCTTATACGGTAGTAGGGCAGGATGCACATATACAAAAATTTTCAAATTCTATTAAAAAAAAAAAAAAAAAAAAATATATATATATATATATATATATATATATATATATATATATATATATATATATTGTAGGTGCCGAGGCGGAGACGATGTTGACGTAAGGTGAATCCATAATTAACTTGATGGATTAAATCCAGCGAAGCTATGTTCTTCGATTACGGAAAATGTAATCATCCTAGATTATTGGATGAAAGATGTAAGAAAGCTGAGATATGGATATTGCTCGAAGAAAAAAAAAAGAAGAAGAAGAAGAGAAAAGAAAACGGTAATAAACCGTTGGGGGTCACTGGCGACGACTAAGCTGATGAAATGCGTTCGAGTTTGAAACTTTATCTTTTGTAATTTGGTTACAAAAATACTGAGCAGTGTGATGTGGTGTTGTATTTTTTTTTCTAATTTGAATTTTTATTTGATTTGTTAATTTCAGTTATCTAATTAATTAGTTTATTCATTTATTTACCTGTCGACTTGCGTGTTTGTTTGCATATTATTTACACTGTCGTTTTTTTTGGCCCTTTGCTTACGTTTTTAATTTATCTATGTTCCTCTTTATCTATTTGTTGATTAATTCATTCATGTATTCATTAATCTGTTTATTCACTAATTTATCTATTCCTTTATTCATTCTTTTATCTTGTTGACTAAGAATTTTCGTGGTGATTGTTTCTTCAGCTGTGATTTATATGTGATCGTATGATTCATATATGATCGTATCCTTAATGAATATTTGTATTTTGTCGCCAATCACCAGCGATTCTTTCCTTGGGGAGAGTTTGGCGCCGCAGAGTTATGGATGAGGTAAAAGGAGAGGAGAATCAGAAGAGTTTAAAGATGATCATCATTCTTTTTATTCTGGTTACCGTCAGGAGATTGATCTACCTGATGACGTCATTAATCGGTTTTGTTGTGGCGATCATCAGGTACTTTTATTCAGTGAAGGGCTGGACCGTAGGGCGAAAGGGTCGGTTGTCCTTCTATAGCTTCGATGTAGTGATGCCCTTTACACATGTTCTTCTGGGTAAGCCTAAGGTCAAATTGAGACGCAGGCGACACAGGGGACGCAGGCGACACAGGGGACGCAGGCGACACAGGGGACGCAGGGGACACAGGGGACGCAGCACAGGACAATGACAGACTTTCTGTTGCTGAATTGAAGTACAGTTTGAACTTCTCTTTCTCACTCGAAATGCTTCTAGATGTACTCTTACCTCAGTATTTCAAGTGAGATAGAAGTTCAAACTGTACTTCAATTCAGCAACAGGAAGACTCCATCGCTCTGTGCTGCGTCGGCTGTGTCGCCTGCGTCTCAGTTTGCGTTTAGGCTAAAACCGGACGATCTTATCCAGCCAAGGATAGAACTCAGGCTTCAAGTGGCCAGCACTTTCACCATGGAAAATTTTTTCAGGAATAATTTATTCTGGTTAACGCAAAACTATTCCGTTCAGCTGAAGGGGTGAACATTTGGTCCTGATTGAGAATCTGTTTGGTCCAAAGTTGGTCCTTTAGTTGACTAAAATAGTTTGGTGTCAAAAAAAAAAAAAAAAAGAAGAAGAAGAAGAAGAAAAGAAGGTTCCAGGCTACACTCCAACATGATAAGCCCCATTATGCCGTTTGGGATACAGATCGCATCCCGTGTGCGATTGCAGGTCACGGGAAGATCGATGACCTCTCTCACGAAGAGGTCACGCGTTACCCGAAGCGGGCGTGGCGGTGGGTGCGTCCAAGCTACAAAATCTTGCTCCACTTGTTGCTCTCAGGTCCTTCGTTTCTATGCTAACGAGGCACCGGACGTTACTGCCCGGTATTGTCCGGGGGTCCAAATTGGCCCGGTAGTGTCAAGGGGTCTAAATTGGCCCGGTAGTGTCCGGGGGTCCAAATTAGCCCGGAAGTGCTGGGGGTCCAAATTGGCCCGAAAGCGCTGGGGTCCAAATTGGCCCGGTAGTGTCAAGGAGTCCAAGTTGGCCCGGAAGCGCTGGGGTACAAATTGGCCCGGTAGTGTCAAGGGGTCCAAATTGGCCCGGTAGTGTCCGGGGGTCCAAATTGGCCCGGAAGCGCTGGGGTCCAAATTGGCCCGGTAGTGTCAAGGGGTCCAAATTGGCCCGGTAGTGTCCGGGGGTCCAAATTGGCCTGGAAGCGCTGGGGTCCAAATTGACCCGGAAGCGCTGGGGGGGTCCAAATTGGCCCGGAAGCGCTGGGGGCCCAAATTAGAGCTAAACACCTGTTGTTGCGTGCAGGTGTTCATTGCTTCATCTTGGATCTCCAAAGTTGCGTGCAGGTGTTGTGCTGATAAGGAGATAAAAAAGTTTGTTGCATATGCGTGTTACATTTCTTAAGTGGTAAATGTTTGCATCGCTGAGTTAGAGTGAGAGGTTTCGTCATGCCACCGTGTCTGCAGACACAAAAGAGAATATTTGTCTCGGTGAAGGATCGCCTCTGTTGTCTGAAGAGGACAAACACGAAGAACACTTTGCTCGTTCGTCTCCTGCAGGCCCTAAACGCGGTGGGTCCCGTCCCTGAAACGATATTCTGGCTCATGTCCGCAGACATTGTACGCTGGTGTGGTCGGGGGTGTTTCGTCTGAATGAAGGAATGTTGGTTCGATTCCCGTTCAACCTCGATAACGCGTTCTAGAATTCCTCTCAACGTAGAGTTTTCAAGCTATACCTCCCATACTTCACTTCCTGAAGGTCATCCTCGAACTCAATCTAGTCTTCGGCTTGCTCCCACATCATCCTCATCCTTGAGAAACTCTATGACCTCCACCAGGGGTCCACGGGCCATAGGTAGTGAACCGAAGCTCTGAACAAGCGATTCTATCTGTGATCCATTTCACCAATTGGCAGTTTTACTCTCATAAAAGAATGCAGAGTCAATTTCGCACATTATCAAGGAAATATGAAAACGCCTTTAATGTTAAGTTTCTGCACAAAATATGTTTTGATTATGAAACAAAAACTCCTTTGTATAATATGTAGCTAGCCAGGTAAGAAGACATTAGTGAAATAATACCAATTTTCCAGCTTTGATATTTTTAATCCTCTTCCCTAAATATGTAGGTTCCACCTAAAGAATTATTATGTTTAGGATCACCTAGTTAGCTCGATATCGCGTGAATATGACTACGATGGCAAAAAGTCTTATTCTTAAAAAACAACAAATTATTAAAACCGTGTAGTACTCAAGTTTGTTTCAACTGAACAAAACCAGCTTGTGACAAATGATACACAAGAAAAACAAAGTAGACAAGATATATAAGTTGGGTTAAGTTTATATAAATAGCATAAACATATAGTTTATGCATTATATAAAGTGTGTAAAGAATAAAAAGAGGACAGACGGCATTGGTAGGCTAAACAAATGTTTTCTATACATGTTTGACTGGCATAGTAGACGGCACTTGTTGCATGCAAGTGTAAGGTTAATATACAATATACAATCAACACTTGTTGCATACAGATTTTAGGTTTTCCATATGAGACTGCTTCTTGCATGCAATGTTGATTTCTGAAAATGATGAACACTTGTTGCATGTTAAGTTATGGACAACACTTTCGCGTGCAGATGCAATCAGAGAAACCGGAGTTTGACATATTTGTAGGTTGGGACAAAAGGAATGAGTGTGTCAATGTGTGTTAAAGTGTGTGTGTGTATGTGTGTGTGTGTGTGTGTGTGTGTGTGTGTGTATGTGTGTGTGTGTGTATGTGTGTGTGTGTGTGTATGTGTGTGTGTATGTGTGTGTGTGTGTGTGTGTGTGTGTGTGTATGTGTGTGTGTGTGTGTGTATGTGTGTGTGTGTAAATATAAAAAATAGATGGACGTGCTATGATATTAATTAGTTCTGCAGTGAAACGACATGACGTCATATCAGCTTCCAATCTTGAGTGTTTGCAGCTAATAACAAAGAGGGAGATTTAAAGTAAAAAAACTAAGTTGTTCATTTATATTAACATTTCCACAGTTGTGGTGAACATTGTTCCTAAAATTCTGCATGTTTTCTTTGAATACAAAAGAAAAAAATTCCAGTGTTTTGACAAATGAATCTACACGTAACTATCAGTGTTTGTGACTGGAGGTAATGTATTTATGTGTGCGTCCGAATATTTCAAACACACCAAATGTACAAAGTGGAAAATGAGGTGTAATTGAGTGTGATCACATTGTGAAAAATGGATACTTTAAAAAATAACATACCTCTCCCAGATACCCCATCAGTGCATACTCGAATCTGTGAAATGTCACAAAAATACATACAGACTGCACGGGCCTCCCAGTTTAAGCAATTGTGATTTTCTTTTCATTATGAAATACCAGTATACATGCAAAGAATATGTTCAAACGAAACTGGACGAAAAAAAAGAAAAATCAGCAAAACAATCGAATAGGTTTGAAAATGACAACGAAAATGTCGACGAAAGTGATTCTGAAGATCGACCAGATGACGTCACAGTACCCGAGAAAGACAATGATGTCCAAGCAACTACATCGACTACTAGACTTAGCAGCGACAATCAGCGGAAGAAAGGATGTCACTTTTATAAACAAAACTGCTGTGAGTACGAAATTAAAGGCAATGGCTGTCGTTACGCCCATCTCAAGTTATGTAAGAAGTACAGAGTTCACGGCAGGGTTCCTGTGAATAAATGTAAAAATAAATGCCCAATCTTCACCCTCCCATATGCTATGGACCCGATAATAAACAGACTATTACGGTGGTATTTTGATAAAAAATATTTCCTTATATAAATCTTATATAGATCCTTGGAAGGCAAAGATTTATACAAGGAAAGATTTTCTTTTAAGAATACCACCGTAAGATTGCATAACTGGACAAGGAAACAAAACTAATAGGTGCCCGCACCAAATTATCCATCAGAAACAATCCCAAGTATGAGACAATCAAATCCAAAGTCAAATCTAGGATCGGCCCCTTAGCAAATCATAATAACCAAAGGATAGTTGATCAGCGGCGAATCACAGACACATTACAACAGCAATACAGTGGAGTGTATAGTAATCCTCTCAGTGACAAATTTATCCATTCGGCAGAGTTTTTTCCACTGTCGTGGCGCCTTCAAGTCCATACTGACAGACATAAATATAACCCAACAGAAAATCTCTGAAGCTATGAAACAAATTGCCTCGAACGCAGCAGCCGGGCCTGACTGCTATCCTGCACTATTGAAAAATTGTGCGTCTGAACTGAGCATACCGCTGCTCATCCTATACAGAAACGGCTTCGACTCGGCAGTTACACCAAATCTATTAAAAGTTGGTATTATTACACCAATACACAAAGGAGGTTCCTGGGCAGAAACCACAAACTACAGACCAGTAGCCTTTACATCACATATAATCGAAATATTGGAGAAATCAATGGCGTCTGGGATTTCCACATACCTTGATGATATGAACAAAGTAAACCCAAATCAAATGGTTTCAGATCAGGACCTTCATGCCTGTCCCGACTCCTTGCCTACCATGAGCAGATTCTGCAGGCACTGGAACATAGTAGAAACATGGATGTGGGTTACTTAGATTTTTCAAAAGCCTTTGACAGGGCTGAACACGATGTACTTCTCCATAAAGTCCGAGACATACGGTGATATTCTTAAAAAGAATCTTTCCTTATATAAATCTTATATAAATCCTTGGAAGGGAAATATTTATATAAGGAAATATTTTTTTTAAGAATACCACCGTAAGATTCTTACAGTGGTATTCTTAAAAAAATCTTTCCTTATATAAATCTTTCCCTTCCAAGGATTTATATAAGATTTATATAAGGAAAGATTTTTTTTAAGAATATCACCGTGGGTTATGGTTACACAGCTTCCTAACAAGCATAATAATGATGATAATAATGATAATTATAGTAATAATAATAGTAATAGTACTACTATCATCACCACCAATAATCTGCTTATTGAGTAAACAGTGATACAGTGATACACTGACAAGGTACAATTTGAGCTAATTCCAAGACTAGACTAAATTGAGTTAATAATGTGCAATATGGGCGGAATGTCGCTGTTCTTGAAGTGGCCATTCTCTGGTGCTATGTATATATATGTGTGCGTATGTGTCTGCGTGTCTGTGTGCGTATGTGTCTGCGTGTTTGTGTGCGTATGTGTCTGCGTGTCTGTGTGTGCGTATGTGTGTGTGTGTGTGTGTGTGTGTGTGTGTGTGTGTGTGTGTGTGTGTCTGCCTCTAAACGACACAGTTCAATCCTGTGGTCCTCATCAGATAACGAAGGACCGGAGAGATCGACCGGACGACCTCGGGTGACCTGGCTGGCCGCGATTGATGAAGTGGTCGGATTGGTGGTTGAAGAACCAGTCAATTATTTCCCTGAAGCGGATATTGCCCTTCCCGTCAGGGAGGCGAGAGGGACCAGCCGAGGAACGTTAGGGAGGAGAGGGAGAGATAAAAGATAAAAGGCGATAGGGAGCGAAGAGGAGATAGGGAGTAGAAAGGATTTACAAAAGATTATAAAGGAGGAGCATGCTGACAGGAGACCTTTTGGTCCATGAATAGGTCGGATACGGATTTTTTTTTCATAAAAATGATAAATAAATAAAAGAAAAATAAATAATAATTATAATAATAAATAAAATGAGTAAATGCATAGGTATAGTTAAATTATAAGCAAACAGGTAAATAGTAAACAATAATGATAAATTGACAGATAGATAATGATAAATAAATAAAAGAAAAATAGATAAACACAATAATGATATAAATAATAATAAATAGAATAAATGCATAGGTATAGTTAAACAATAAACAAACGGGTAAATAGTATATAACAATAATAAATTGACATATAAATAGTAATAAATTAAAATCAAGCAAATACTAAACAAACCGACAAATAATAACAAACAAATAAACAAATAGTATAAAAGCACAGATAGGGGGCGTTAGGGAGTCGAGGGAGTAGGAAAATAGGGAGAAACAAGAGAAAGGTGGAGTGTGGTAGGGAGTGAAGGAAGAGATAGGGATTAGGAAGCGTTTAAGAACTGGGATTAGGGAGTGACCAGATAAAGTAGGATTAGGGGTTAACCGTTTGGCAGTGAGATGCAACGATAAAAACTGCCATAACGGTTTTCTTTAAATATTTTGTTCTGGTTAGGAAACAAGAGATTGGATCTTGTCAGGTATTTATGTACACAGCCCGGGCTCGATCCCAAACTGCCATCAGTGATTGCCACTTGCCCAGGCGATTTTCTTCAGCTCGTTTTGGCCCAAGGTCCAATTCTAAGACCACAAAACTCACTGCAGGTCCACCCGTCTATTCTTTCAGAGACGATACAGCCTGTGAAGTGGATCTTAGAAAAAATATATGTATATCATATCATTTTGATATTTTATTTTGTATCATATTATATTACGTTGTATAATATTACATTACATTATATTACATTACGTTATTTTATATTATATCATATTACATTATATTATATAATATATTATGATATATGATATATTATATCATATTACATTATATTTTATCATATTATATGATATACTATATTATATTTTATTATATTACATTCTATTACGTTATATCATATCATATTATATCATATTGTATTATATTATGTTGTTTTATATTATACTATATTATATTTTATTGTATTATACTATAATGTATTATATATATGACATTATATTATGTTGTATTATGCTATATTATATTATACTATGTTATAATATGTTATTATGGAACAAATCACAAGTTGCCTTTAGGTTTTCCAAATGATTGATTTGATGTCCGGGGACTCAAACTTTGTTCCTGGCGGTGGCTTGCATTATGCTGTATTATAACTTGGAGAAAGACGGATAATTAGATTTTACATCTTCAAAGAATCTAAACACACGCATGTTCCTGACCATGCCTAGCGTGCGCATTAAGAAAAAGAAAAAGTTTGAAAATTGTAAGACCTGCATTGACTTTTATTTCGTGTGCGCATGATGGGGCGTGAACGTACGTGCACACACACACACAGACACACACACACACACACACACACACACACACACACACACACACACACACACACACACACACACACACACACACACACACACACACACACACACACACACACACACACACAAACTGCCACTACGGAGGTCCGGGTTCGAATCCCGCCCAGGGCTGAAATAATTTCAGTATCGCTGCGCTGCGAGTCGTTACTCCAACTCTCGTGGGCGGGGAGTTGGGTGTGTGTGCGTGTAAGGTCACAGCATTACCCATAGATCGGTTATATATAAGCTCTGAGCTCTCTTTCGGGAGGGAAATAGCTATCGATTACGAGTCCAACACGTGATCCAAGACCATGGTGGCGAATCACACACACACACACACACACACACACACACACACACACACACACACACACACACACACACACACACACACACACACACACACACACACACACACACACAGGAGGTCTGGGTTCGAATCCCGCCCAGGGCTGAAATAAATTCAGTATCGCTGCGCTGCAAGTCGTTGCTCCAACTCTCATGGGTGGGAGTTGGTTGTGTGTGTGCGTGTAAAGTCAGAACATTACCCTTAGATCGATTATATATGAGCTCTGAGCTCTCTTCCGGGAGAGAAAAATAGATGTCGATCACGAGTCCAGGAAGTGATCCAAGAGCATGGTGGTGAATCACACATACACACACACACACACACACACACACACACACACACACACACACACACACACACACACACACACACACACACACACACACACACACACACACTTTAGACGATTTTTTCATGCAACATTATATTCCTTCTTCTGAGTTCTCAGAACGACTTGTGTTGATTAAAGCCTCGATGATCTTGTGACATGGCAGAATTAGTGCTTAGTTAGGATTAAAATTAAATTTGCTGCTAAGCTCATTGATCACTTGGTTTGTCTGATCCGTTTCCGTGAACGAGTTTAATGGCAGTTACTGTGATTTCCTCCAACAGAGTATCATAAAGATATGATCATTTGTTATCTTGTCATTCAAAGTGACACGGAGCAATCATGTCGTCTAATACTGCTCAGCCTCAGACAGTTACGTCATTAAGATTTGATTTCTTTTCTTTTCGTTTTTTGTTTTACTTTTATTTCGTGGTTAACTTTATGAACTTTAACGAGCATAATGTAATAAACAAAAATTTCTCTGAAGATAAAGTAAATTTAACTGAAACGAAAATAAGGTAAAATAACATAAAATTATGTAAAATCAAATCAAATCGAGTTAAATAAGAAATGAGGTCAGATAGCGAGTAGACTGTAACAAAACAAATGACGATTCAAATCTGTACTTCAAGACTAAAGAAAACGACATCCTTTCCTATGTGGCTTGGAGTAGAGTGGGGAGTGGGGGGAGAGGTTGTGGTGGATGGGGGTGGGAAGGTGGGAGGTCCCCTTAGCTGGGATAAAAATCGAATAACGACAAGAAGAAGAAGAAGAAGAAAGAAAATAAATAAGAGCGATCCCCACTACCTTCGGACTGATGAAGAACCTGTCCAGGCGAATATGGAATCTCCTGATACGTTAGAAACCGAAAGAGCTGTGGCAAAAATAAAATAAAATAAAATAAAATAAAATAGATAGAAATTAAAATAAAATAAGATAAAATAAAATAATACTAAAATAAAGTAAGATAAAACAATACTAAAATAAAATAAAGTAATACTAAAATGAAATTGAATAATACTAAAATAAAATAAAACAATACTAAAATAAAACAATACTAAAATAAAAAAAATAAAACAATAAAAAAAAAAAAAAAATGAGAAATAATTTCCCTTGCAAAGGGTCCGTCTAGCCAAGAACGTTGAAGGATCATCTGTGTCGTCGTCGTCGTCGTCGTTGCGAATGATGAGTGGGCCCCAAAACTTGGGTCGCCGTCCGTCCAGGCGGGCAAGATTTGTGGCTCCAAAAGAGGGGAACGGACTGGCAGATAATGTATTAAAAGGACGATCATTCTTCGAAACACAGAGAAGAGATGTTGTCTTTCCGTGTGTGTGTGTGTGTGTGTGTGTGTGTGTGTGTGTGTGTGTGTGTGTGTATGTTCTTAAGCCTTTTATAATTTTTTTCACGGTTTAAAGGAACCCACAATAATAAATATTTCCAAAATTACGCGACCGCAGCCTTGACCATTTTCTGGGTCAAGATACCGCTACGACACCCAACCCGGACAACGATCCTGGGGGACACTATTCTTAGACTCTAACAGGTACGTCCGCATTCATCCACCCAAAGGCCAATTATAGCCTTTCCAAAGATAGACGGCCTTCAAAGATCACCACCAACAGTGACATTCAGCGTCTCCTGCGGTTGGCATTTCGAGAAGAACATTCAAATTTCAGTGATTTTTTTTTCTTTTAAGCTCAAGGAAGGCGAGCGAACACGCGAAGGCTGTAGCGGACTGAAGACTTCGTGTCGTAAACTAAATCCCTTTAGCACGGTGATGGAGTATCTTGAGGTGAATAAAATCGTTTGGTGCCAGTCGGGAATAAACGGCACCTTAACCCTACGAACGTGGGAAGCCTCCCTCACCTGAATAAAAGCGTCTGGGAGGAACCTGATTAAAACTTATCTCCTTCTTCGCTATCCGGGAATAAGCATATATCACCGTCTCCAACCACATACAGAGCGCTGGGCCGTAGGGGTGTTGTTTGTTCGTAGTATGAAAATAGCGCCGCATAGGGCGAGCGAATAACACCCGTGGAGGGGGAGGGTGGAGGGGGGAGGAGGAGGAGGCGTCCAGACAATGATGTCGTGTCACCGATCTGTTGGTCTTCCTGATCACGTGATCTAAGATCCTGACACACTTCCTACTCCCCCCCACCCTCTCTCTCTCTCTCTCTCTCTCTCTCTCTCTCTCTCTCTCTCTCTCTCTCTCTCTCTCTCTCTCTCTCTCTCTCTCTCTCTCTCTCTCTCTCTCTCTCCTTCCCCGCCTTCATTCATTCTTTCTCCTCATCTTTCTTCCTTTATGTATCACTCAATTTCTATTCTTGGCTACGATATTTGTTTGTGTAGATCCTGCATCATGCTCCCTCCCTTCCCTCTCTCTCTCTCTCTCTCTCTCTCTCTCTCTCTCTCTCTCTCTCTCCATCTTTCTGTTCACTTGTTTGTCTGTCTAGCATTCTCTTTTTTACTTCCTCTCTCCTATTCCCTTCTCTTCCTTCGTCTTCTTGCATTTACTTCCTCTCCCCCTCTCCTCCTCTTCCTCTCTCTCCTTCTCCCCCTCTCCTCCTCTCCCTGTCTCTCCTTCTCTCCCTCTCACCCTCTCCTCCTCCTCTCCCCCTCTCTCCCGAATCTCCAGCTCTCCGCTTGTGTATTCTAATGAGAAGACAAAAGCTTCCATTCCACCCAATGATACCAGATATACCGAAGGTACCGAAGACACAAGACTCCCGGTATTGTCTTCCGGTTCTCCTTCTCGAGTTCCCACGAGGTCGACATAGGGGGTATATAGAAGCGCTGGTAAACGACTACACCCCCGGAACAACAAGAGCCTTGGACATACAAATGGCCCCATTCTTGTTGCAGGAAAATTCACGCGAGGCTTTCTCGTTTTCCCTCAGGAGCACGCAGAGCGCGGGGTGATCCAATAGAGGTGTTCAAGTGGATCAAAGGCTTTAACAAGGATGACGCAAACAAGGTCATCATATTAAAACAACAGGGCAGGACTTGCAGTAATGGATTTAAACTGGACAAATTTAGATTTAAGAAGGAAATAGGCAAGAATTGGTTTACTAATAGGGTGGTCAACGAATGGAATAGACTTAGTAACCATGTAGTAATCGCTGAAACTATCGGTTGTTTTAAGAAACGATTAGACAGCTTTATGGATGGGGATGACGGGTGGTGATGGATACGGAGCTTGCTTGTGTAGGTCTCATGGTCTCTTGCAGTCTCCTTCATTCTTATGTTCTTATGTTCTCCTTCCTCTTCCTTTGTTCCTCGTGCTATTTACCCGCCTTCTCTCTCTCTTTCTCTCTCTCTCTCTCTCTCTCTCTCTCTCTCTCTCTCTTCCCTTTTTCTATTTCTTTCTCCACCATTTTCTTCTCCATTTCACCCGAAAAGCTCCTAACTCTTTCGTTCCCCGTTTTCTTCCTCTCCGATTATTCTCTTCCCGTTCTCTTGTGATTTATTGATCGTTTCATTTTTTCTCTCATTTCTCTGTTCTCATGTCCAATATTTTCTCGTTCCCATAAATTCTTTCAGTTCATCTTTACTTACCACATTGCGTTCCACAAATTCAAACTCCAAACCATAATCTCTTTCTAAGTTTTTATTCAGAAAGTTACTGCCTCGTTAGTCATCTAAGCCTTATGGGCAAATCTGCTTCTGTGGTAAACTTACTGAAATTCCACTAAATCGTAATACTCAGTTCTGATAAAAACAACAATATGGACTTTAGAGTGTAACCAGTGTAAAATTTAGAGGTGTTTAATTTTAGCGGAATATGTTTATAGTACTTACCAAAGTCAATAATATCTAAATAAGTTACGCAAAAACTCTTTCGGTTTTTATTTATTGCAATTTGAAATTAACCGATCCTATCCAGAAAAGGTTGTCGGCTTCAGCCATTCTCGTAAAACCTAACCGAGGCGCCATCTGCTTCGCAGTGACATCAGAGATTCTGTTCATTCTTCATGCCTCATCATTGTGTTTAATGAATAATGATCGTGTTGAGTGCTGTAGGGTATTTAATACAAAATTTATGAAAATGATTACGAAAGTGAAAATGATTATGAAAATGAACATTTATGAAAATTCAATTTTATGAAAATACAAAATTGATGAAAATACAAGTTATGAAATTTATACAATTTCATTTATGCAATTTAATTTATACAATGTAATTTATACAATTTATGAATTTATACAAATGCAATTTATGAAAATACAAAATTTATGAAAATGATTATGAAAATGAAAAATATAATGAAAATGATTATGAAAATGAAAATTATTTTGAAAATGATTATGAAAATGAAGAAAGAACTGTTGAGAAAAATGCAAGATTTGGAAGAAAATAACAGGAGAGAAGAGGTGGGGAATAATGATATGTTAATATATAGAATTTGGAGAGAAAGGCAGGGGAAGAAAGCTTATGATAACTGTCCAGCAAAAATATTATTTCCGCACTGAACATACACGGAGAGTTAAATGATGGAGCTAGACTCTCTTACAATAATACTAAATGACCTTTTTAGTATTATGGAGGACGAATGATTAATGATATTTTTTATTTTTTTTTATTTTGATAACATTTACCACATTGGCCCTCTTCAGACATTGAATTTAGAAATATAAAACCAGGAAAAATAATAAGTGAATAAAAAATACATATAAAATATGATAAAAGGGAAAATGAAACAAAACAAGGCAGAGAATATAGGACGTGCAGTGTAGAAGTAAATACAATATATATATATAAATATATATATATATATATATATATATATATATATATATATATATATAAAATTTGCTGGAACAGACTGGTATGTTCTTAGCGAAACTTGTAGTGAAATTTTAGCTTTTATACAGTATGTAAACAATCTAAATTAATGTATCTAACTTGTGTAAGGAATCATTACTTTTATCTAGTAGTAACAAATCACCATAATTAAGATTTTTTTCTGGCACACTTGGGCCGAGATGAAAAAAGTATATTACACTAGCGAGTTGGACCAAGGGTATGATTCATCAAATTCCACGCTACAAAGTCCTCTTTAAGGGGCACTGTCTTAGCATCCTGACAGGGGGGAGTTCGTTACGTTAAACCGAATCAGAAATCATTGTTTACAAATATTTTGTGGCATTTAGGAGGCGTAGAGTGAACGTAGAGTATTTTGTGTCCAAGCACACTGCAAAAACACTGAATGTGTCACGTATATCACACTTGCTTTATTGAGTGGCCAAAGACGGCGTTGCAGAATCATTTAGATAAACACCTAAGCAAGATGCTGTAATGATTATAATTCATTTTATGTTATTTGTTTTTGTTTTGTTATCATTTGTCAGTTTGATTTTCATTTATTATTAGTTATATGTCAATTTATTATTATTTACTATTTACCTGTTCGTCTATTATTTAACTATACCTATGCATTTATTTATGTATTTAATTTGTTATTTATATTATTATAGTTTTTATTATTAATTTATTGTTATTATGATTTTTTTCGCATCCGACCTAGATATGGACCAAAAGGATTCCTGTCGGCATGCTCCGCCTTTGTAATCCTTTGTAAAATGCGCACGGAAGCACCCGTGAGATGTAGAGGTATGGCTTGATACGGTTGTCCCCCTTTTCTATGGGTGTGGGGGGAGGGGGGGAGATGCCTTTGGCATACATACAATGGCTTTGTTTTGATTCCCTCCAGTACTCAGCCTGTCTTGGGCTGGCTGGGCCTCAGCGCTTCCGGCTTGTGTGTTCTTAAAAAAAAAAAAAAAAAAAAAAATAAATAAATAGATAAATAAATAAAAAAATTCTTTTCTATGGCAGACTCGGAAGGAGATTAAGAAGAAGGACGAGGAAGAGGAAAATTTGAAGTAAAAGAGGTACATGAGACAAAAAAAAAAAATTCTTTTCTATGGCAGACTCGGAAGGAGATTAAGAAGAAGGACGAGGAAGAGGAAAATTTGAAGTAAAAGAGGTACATGAGACAAAAAGTACAAATAAAAAGACAAAATTAAGAAAAGTAGGGATAAGACGAAGATGAAGAAGAAAAAAATTGTTTCCTTTAAAGTAGGGTTAGAGTAGTTCACGAGGATCTTGGATCACATGTTGGACTTGTGATCAACATCCATTGCCCTCCTGGGTGAGAGCTCAGATCTCATATATAGCTCGATGCACGCACACACACACACACACACACACACACACACACACACACACACACACACACACACACACGCACATACACACTCCTTGCCCACCAGAGCCGGAAGATCGGCTTGAAGAGCAGCGATACTGAAATTTGTTCGGCCCCGGGCGAGTCTCGAACCCAGATCACTGAATTACTGTAGAGGTCGAGTGCAATATCATCACACCATCGAACCGTGAAATAAAATCGAATCATACGAAAGGGGGAGAGAGAAAGAGAGAAAAAAGAGGGCGAGAGATAGATAGATATAGGTACAGAGAGAGAGAGAGAAAGAGGGCAGGAGATGGATAGATAGAGAGAGAGAGAGAGGGCGCAAGAGAGAGAGGGCGTAAGAGAGATAGAGAGAGAGGGAGGGCGAAAGAGAGAGAAAGCAAGAGAGAGACGGAGGGCGAGAGAGAGAGGGCGAAAGAGATAGAGAGAGAGGGAGGGCGAAAGAGAGAGAAAGCAAGATAAAGAGAGAGAGAGAGAGGGGAACGAGAGAGAGAGTAGTTCGACTTGGCCTTCCTCAGTCATCGATTTGTCTTGTTCGCGAACTAATCGAAGGCGACAGAGGAGAGTGGAGGGAGTGGGTGGGGTGGGTGGGTGGGGGGTGACTCGAAATAAAGAGATGGCTCAAACATTGTGACACGATAGTACGATGAATTTGAAAACTGTTGCCCGGCATACGAAGTTGACCGAATGTTTACTGAAAACATCGGTCTCCATGTGTATACATATACACTACATATGAATACTTCGATAAATCACAAACATTTACTTTAATATGAGTGGTATTGATAGAAGAAAAAGGAATGAAAATATTCAAAATATGTTATATATATATATATATATATATATATATATATATATATATATATATATATATATATTATCATTATTTATTACCAATTTTAGTTCGACAAAACCTAATATAACCTATTTAACTAATTATCTAGCTCGTCATAAAGTTAGTTATATCTGTTTATCACAAATAAGACCACAGCTGGAACAAAAGAAAAGACTGGAGACAGGAAGTTCATATTTTTCGGCTGCTATCTGCAGTCCTCATCACTAGGTTTCTACAGTTAGAAGTCGAAAAATATAAATATTCGGTTTTCAGCCTTTTCTCCTACTCCGACTGTAGCGTTAATTGCGATTTTCAAATGTGTTACTACGTTCCTTATCATTTATATTTATTAATGTATTGATCTGTTTATATATGTATATGGATATATATATATATATATATATATATATATAATGTATATTAATGTATATATATATATATATATATATATAATGTATATGCATATAAATATATACACGTGTGTGTGTGTGTATTTATGTGTGTGTTTATATGTATGATGTTTACTATTAAGGAAAACAAGCAACACGAAATTCCCAAGCGCATTTGTCTATTTCACATCTTCAGGGGAGGTACAAATGAAAATGGCACAAAGTAAGTAATAAAAGACAATTAATAACAATAAAAGCGAATTCACAAAACAAATTCTATTAGGATAGGTAACATTGGTAATTAATTGGAGAGGAAATAAACATTAACGGTCACAGCACAAAATTTAATCGGAAGGCACAACACAAGTATAATTTGAGAACGTCACAGGAATTCATGTTTGGTGAAAATATCCAACTTGTTTACAAATATCACCAATAATATATATATATATATATATATATATATATATATATATATATACATACATATATACAGTATATAGAGGCATTGTGACAGGTTGGTGAAAGTGGGTGAGGAAGACATAAATTAAAGTCCAAGTTTATTTCTGACTAGTTTCACACAAATAGGCTTCTTCAGAGAAATAATGTAGAAGCCTATTTGTGCGAAACTAAACTTGGACTCTGATTTATGTCTTCCTCACCCACCTTCACCATATATATATATATATACTTTATATATATATATATATATATATATATATATATATATATATATATATACTCTATATATATATATATATACTTTATATAGATATATATATATATATATATATATATATATATATATATATATGTATGTATGTATATCTGCCAAAACACCAGGGAAAATTAAAAAAAAATCTTCTTTTTATCAATGTGCGGAACCTGCTGCTTTTACCTCGTAACTATAAGTTCTCATTCACAAGCACGCCTACCACCAAGGGAAAGAACGTACACACACACACACACACACACACACACACACACACACACACACACACACACACACACACACACACACACACACACAAACGGTACCTGGTTCGAATCCTGCCCAGGACTGAAATTATTTCAGTATCGCTACGCTTCGAGTCGTTAATCCAACTCTCGTGGGCTGGGAGTTGGGAGTGTGTGTGCGTGTGAGGTCATAGCATTACCCATAGATCGGTCATACGAGCTCTGAGCTCTCTTCCGGGAGGGAAATAGCTGTCGATCACGAGTCCAACACGTGATCCAAAGACCAATTGACCAAGTGAATACACACACACACACACACACACACACACACACACACACACACACACACACACACGCACACACAGAACCTGCTGGTGTAGTGGTTATTGTCTTAGTATCTCACATGGAAGGCCCGAGATCTCCCTTGACTTACGGCATGGGAGCTTCATTAACACTGCAAGGCGTTACTGTTCCCCTTGAGCAAGGGAATTGGCGCATGTTTGATTTGATTGTGTGTTCGTGTGTGTATGTGTTTGTGTCTGTGTCTGTGTTTTCCATATAAGAACATAACATAAGAATAAAGGAGACTGCAAAAGACCATAAGGCCTACACTAGGCAGCTCCGTATCCATCACCACCTGTCATCCCCATCCATAAAGTTGTCTAATCGTTTTTTAAAACAACTGATAGTTTCAGCGCTTACTACATGGTTACTAAGTTTATTCCATTCATCGATCACCCTATTAGTAAACCAATTCTTGCCTATTTCCTTCTTAAATCTAAATTTGTCCCGTTTATACCCATTACTGCGAGTCCTGCCCTGTTGTTTTATTATGGTGACCTTGTTTGCATCACCCTTTGATCCACTTGAACATATATATATACCTATCTCTATTTATGAATAGAAAAATCAAATCAGCGAAGTATTTCTGTTATTATTATGAACTCTAACCCTTACCCTTCCTCTCTTTCTCTCTCTCTCTCTCTCTCTCTCTCTCTCTCCGTCAAAAAGCCAGGCCATTTGGGGTTTTTAGATAACAAATCTAATTGGACATGTCAAAGAATGGATATAACTCTTTCATCCAAAGACCCTTTTTTTTTTTTTTTTTTTCGTTATTTCAATTTCGATTTTCACGGGTTTGTGCCTCTCTTCCGCTCCATCACCAATTGCATTTTTTTTCCTTTAATGTTCACAAATATCAGATTAGCCTTTCGCATAATTAACTCTTTTATGAAATCATCGGAGAATTTATGTTTTTTATTTTATCTTATTTATCCATTTATTTATTTATTTATTTTTAAGAAATATATAACCTAAGAACTGAGGCCCCACATTTGTCTTCAGAAAAAAGAAAAGAAAAAAACGACAATTGCTGTATCCACCAAATGCGACGAAGAAATGCACGGTCACGCATCCGCTAGATATTTCAAAATCCAAAATTGAAAGGGGACATTGCCCAATGGGTGCAATTCATCAAACGGTTTAGCTCTGTCGACCCGAGACCAAAATTGCATGAATTGTCGCAGTAATTGCAACACAGCAAAATAGTGATGACAGGAATTCATAGTCACCACATAATAACCACTGACTGTGATGAAAAATATACCGTTTTACGTCACAAAACTCCCACTGTCAGGAGGCTAGAACGGTGCCCCTTACAGAGGACTTTGTAGCTTGGAGTTTAATGAACCATGCCCTTGGTCCAACTCGCCGGTGGCAGGGTTCGAACCGCCATCCATTCGACCTCCGCCACAAGTAGAGACGCTCTAAACCACTCGCCCAGCGAACATGGAACTGTAGTGAGAATACATAAGAACATAAGAATGAAAGAGACTGCAAGAGACCATGAGGCCTACACTAGGGAGTTCCATGTCCATTACCACCTGTCATCCCCATCCATAAAAAGTTGTCTAATCGTTTCTTAAAACAACTGATAGTTTCAACGCTCACTACTTGGTTACTAAGTCTATTCCATTCGTTGATCACCATATTAGTAAACCAATTCTTGCCTATTTCCTTCTTAAATCTAAATATGTCCAGTATAAATCCATTACTGCGAGTCCTGCCTTGTTGTCTTAATATGATGACCTTGTTTTGCGTCACCCTTGTTAAATAGGTAGGATATTCTAGAATATAGACAGATGGATAGATGGTAATATGTTTGTCATTTCTGTCACATTTACAGAGATAAAATTCATTATGGCTGACATTTTAGATGGAGGGTTATATATATACACAATAAGCAATGCAGAGGGACACAGCACCTCCATATTAGAACCCGAGAGCTGAAGATGGTCTACTCCCACTGATTCATGACATTTAACCACCACTTTCACCACCAGTATCACCAAACCACATCCATGTTTTCTGTGACCATCACTAGAAAAGTGTTACACACGAACTCTGAGCAAGAAGGGGACCAAAAAAAAAAAAAAAAAAAAAAAAAAAAGAGCTTAAGAATGTCTACCCCCACTGATTCATGGCATGTAACCACCACTATCACAACCACAATCACCACCACTAAAGCCACATCCATGTCTTGTATTACCACCACAATCACCACCACTATCACCGCATCCATGTCTTCTGTGACCACCACAAGAAAAGTATCACACATGAACTCTGAGCAAGAAGAGCATAAAGAATCGAGAGCTGAAGATGGTCTACCCCCACTGATTCAAGTCATGCAACCACCACTAGAACCACCACTAAAACCACATCCATGTCTTCTATGACCACCACAATCACCACCACTAAATCCACATCCATGTCTTCTATGACCACCACAATCACCACCACTAAAACTACGTTCATGTCTTGTATGACCACCACAATCACCACCACTAAATTCACATCCATGTCTTCTATCACCACCACTAAATCCATATCCATGTCTTCTACGACCACCACTAGAAAAGTGTCACACATGAGCTCTGAGCAAGAAGGGCATAAGGGACAAGGAACGGTCGACCATTAGATGACAGTGGCGAGGAGGAGGGGGGACCATCGACAACGAGCAGCAGCAGATCAACAACAAAAAGCAAAGCAATGGCGCTGGATGAGGATGATTATGATTGATTGAGCTCTGGTCGCTATCACAGACTCTTTCTTTCCCTTGGTCACTTTTTTTCTTCTCCTTTTTCTTCCTTACAATATATATATATATATATATATATATATATATATATATGTATATGTATATATATTTTCATTTCTACTTCGTCATCCTTTATAAAAATGACAAATTTTCATCTCCTTTCTCTTGCATCTTTCTACTTCCTCCTCCTTCATAATAAATAAATAAATAGGTAAATAAAACAATCGGACACTTCTTTCCCCCACCCCACCCACCCATAAATATATTTATATATATATATATATATATATATATATATATATATATATATATATATATATGTATATATCAAATCAAGTAACGTAGGTGTCGTAACACACGAATAAAATAAAACTTGAACCCACTCTCGGAAAAAGATAAGCTGAGACACAGAGTAAACCGTATATTTCGACCACTGACTGTGGTCCTCTTCAGCAGTTACAATTATAGGGTACATAGACTTCTTCCTCTGTATATAACCTCTTGTCTATGTACCCTGTAATTGTAACTGCTGAAGAGGACCACTGTCAGTGGTCGAAATATACGGTTTCACTCTGTATCTCAGCTTATCTTTCTCCGAGAGTGGGATTAAGTTTTATATATATATATATATGTGTATACATATAAATATACATATATATATATATATATACATAAATATATATATTCTTTGTCCAATTATCTTGGTAGGAAAGTGGTTTATAGATGTTTATTCTAACTGTTGTCAGGCGATTTTATTCAACGTGGCAGGAAAAAAGCCTTGGGTGCTCAAGAGCTGATTTCGAGTTTCGCGTTCTTCGGATGAGATGGCGTCTTCAAGAAATTTTGAGATTCTCCGAAAATTCTTTTGTTCTTATGCACAGAGCGACGAAAGTCATCCTGTCTGATTGTCGTCTCGTATTTCCACCTCTTCCTCCTCCACCTCCACCTCTTCCTCTTCCTCTTTTCCTCCTCCTCCTCCTCCCCCTCTTCCTCTTCTTCTTTCTCCTCTTTTCTTCGTCCCTCTCATCTTCCTCCATCGCAAATGAACTTCAATATCTCTAAGTGTAGCGTGTTAAACGTAGGGCTACACAACCCCGAAAATAGATACAACTTAGATGACACGTTTTTAGACAAATCTGAGTGGGAGAGGGACTTGGGAGTTCTGGTGAGTCCGGACCTTAAAACCAGGAAGCAGTGCATTAGCGCCAGAAATAAAGCAAACAGAGCATTAGGCTTCATTGCTAGGACGGTAACAAATAGAAGTGCAGAGGTAATTATTAAACTCTATCTAGCGATAGTTAGACCCATCCTTGACTATGCGGTACAGTTTTGGTCTCCGTCCTACAAAATGGACATAAATTCACTAGAATCAGTACAGAGAAGAATGACCAAAATGATACAAGGACTCGGAAATTTGCCTTACGAAGAGAGGCTTAGGCACCTAAACTTACACTCTCTGGAAAGACGCAGAGTGCGGGGTGATCTAATAGAAGTGTTCAAGTGGATCAAAGGCTATAACAAGGGTGATGCAAACAAGGTCATCATAATAAAACAACAGGGCAGGACTCGCAGTAATGGGTATAAACTGGACAAATTTAGATTTAAGAAGGAAATAGGCAAGAATTGGTTTACAAATAGGGTGGTCGATGAATGGAATAAACTTAGTAACCACGTAGTAAGCGCTGAAACTATCAGTTGTTTTGAAAAACGATTAGACAACTTTATGGATGGGGACGACAGGTGGTGATGGATACGGAGCTGCCTAGTGTAGGCCTTATGGTCTTTTGCAGTCTCCTTTATTTCTTATGTTCTTATGTTCTTATGTTCCTCCTCTTACTCATCTTTCTTCTCCTCCACCTCCCCCTCTTTCTCTTCACCTTTCTCCTTTTTTCCTCCTCTTCCTCTCCCTCCCCCTCCTCCTCTCCCTCCTCCTCCTCTGCCACCTCCACCTCCCCCTCTTCCTTTTTCTCCTTTATTTTCTCCTCCTCCTCCTCCTCCTCCTCCTCCTCTCCCTCCTCCTCTTCCACCTCCTCCTCCACCCCCTCTTCCTTTTTCTCTTTTTTCCTCCTCCTCCTCCTCCTCTCCCTCCTCCTCTTCCACCTCCTCCTCCACCCCTTCTTGCTCTTTCTCCTTTTTCCTCATCTTCCTCCTCCACCTCCTCCTCCATCCCCTTCTTGCTCTTTCTCCTTTTCCCTCCTCCTCCTTCTCCTCCCTATCGTCGTCTTTTTTTCGTCTTTTCTTTAGACTTCATTTCCCTGCCCTCCCTTCGCTACCTCCGCCTCCTCTTATGTCCTATTTCCCTCCCTTCTTCTAATTCATTTTCCTTCTCCTCATTCAATTTCGTCCTCTCCGTTTATATATTTTTCTGCTCATTCTATTTATATTCATTCATTCATTCATTGTATTTCTCCTTCTTCTTTTTCTTTATCTTTTTCTTATCCTCTTTCCTTTTTCTTCTTATTCTTCTTCTTTCTCTCTTTCTTGTTCTTTCTCTCTTGTTCTTTCTCTCTTTCTTGTTCTTGTTGCTTTTTTCTTCTTCCTCCTTCTCCTCCTCCTCTTCTTCCTTTTCCTTTACCTCTGCTCTTTCTCTCTCTTTCTCTCTCTCTCTCTCTCTCTCTCTCTCTCTCTCTCTCTCTCTCTCTCTCTCTCTCTCTCTCTTTCCCTCTCTCTCCTGCCTCTTTTACAGTAATAAATTCCGCCATCTTTCACTTTAAACGTCTCATCCGTTGTTGATGTTGCTTTAATGCATTTTGTTTTACAGTCCATCACTCTTCTTCCATTCCCTCTCGACCTCTCCTTTCACTTCTTCTTCCTTT
>NC_134785.1:50457555-50465055 GCF_046742065.1 Oratosquilla oratoria | reverse complement strand
GAGGACTATTGTGGTGAGGCAATCGCTGAAACAAATATTCTCGCTCGTGTCTGCAGACACTGTAGGATGCTCGCGTGAATAAGACTTCACTCTCCTATTCCTCCTCTCCATTTCATCTTCTCCACCCTTCCACGCCCATCTTGGGGCATTATCTACTTCTACTTTCCCCCTCAATTTAACCGTCTATCATTATTACTCCATTCCCCTCTTCTCCTTCTCTTCTTTAGCCTCACGCAAACGTCTTCCCCCTTCCTTTCTTCCCCCCATTTCCTCCTTCTCCCCTCCTTGCATGGGCCCTTCCTCCATATTGTCCGTTTTTTCTTCTTCCCCCTCCAGACGAATTCTCCTCCTCTCGATCTCAATTATTTCAACTTGATTTGGCTCCGCAAGGAGATCTTTACTTCTTCCGGTAACCCAATGATACTAAATATACAAACCTTTATTAGCACGAAGATAATTCGCTGGAAAAATTGCACGGCACTTGCCAAAGGTAATACACACACCACACGTACGCACACACACACACACACACACACACACACACACACACACACACACACACACACACACACACACACACACACACACACACACACACACACACACACACACACACACACACACACACACACACACACACACACTCTCTCTCTCTCTCTCTCTCTCTCGGTGGCGCGGTTGGTAGAGTCCCTGACTGTCACTACGGCGGTCCGGGTTCGAATCCTGCCCAGGGCTGAAATAATTTCAGTATCGCTGCGCTTCGAGTCGTTACTCCAACTCTCGTGGGCTGGGAGTTGGGTGTGTGTGTGGGTGTAAGGTCACAGCATTACCCATAGATCGGTCATACGAGCTCTGAGCTCTCTTCCGGGAGGGAAATAGCTGTCAATCACGAGTCCAACCCGTGACCCAAAGGTGACTCACACACATAGAGTACATCATTGCGATGAAGGGTCTTGATGTAACCAGTATTAGGAACTAGAACCCGAATGATGGTAAAGATAACGACAAGAAATAATGATAATAGATGAATGGGTAACAGAGGCGGAAGGATTTACAGGAGCTAAAAGGAGCGGCAACAAGACCTGTCGGTTTGATAGTTGGAATGAAATAATCAATTCAAAGGATTAGAAAGGCGGATCATGCCAACAGCAGACCTTTTGGTCCATATCTAGGTCGGATGCGAAAAAAAATCATAATAATAAATTAATAAATAAAAACTATAATCATGTAAATAACAAATAAAATACATAAATGCATAGGTATAGTTAGATAATAAACGAACAGGTAAATAGTAAATAATGATGAATTGACATATAACTAATAATAGATGAAAATCAAAACAGACAAATGATAACAAAACAAAAACAAATAATATGAAATGAATTATAATCATTACAGCATCTTGCTTAGGTGTTTATCTAAATGATTTTTAAAGCTTCGAACTGAACTGTATTGCACTACCTACTACCTGTGCAGGAAGTTTTTTTCTATTCATTAACTACACGGTTGGCAAAGTTGTTTCTACCCACTTCTAAATTGAATCTATTTCCGGACAGTTTGAGACCATTGTTTCTTGTCTGATTCTCATTCAATGTGAAAATTTTGTCACTTTTGATGCTGTCAATTCCCTTTAGAATCTTAAAGACCTGTATCAAGTCACCTCTGAGTCTACGCTTTTTTAAGGAAAACAGATTCATATGTTTTAGTTGATTTTCGTATGATTTACTTTTTATATTTGGAATCAATTTTGTGGCTTGCCGTTGTACTTTTTCCACAACAGATTGACATACTCTGAACTCTTTCACTACGGAGACGCTCCTGATTTGGAATAGAGTGACGTTAGCCATAACAAAACTGTTAATGGGCGATGTTGTGCCCAAGAGGTCAGTGATGTAGTTGAGGTTAGAGTGACTGGGCTTTATATTAAGCGGGTCATACGCGATCAATATTATTGCGCAATATTCCGTATTGTGCAATATTATTGACGTTGTATGGATGGTATTGAAGAATGACACATTATATTGAAGACAACAAGGAGACCTTGATATTCAATTACGCAATATATTGAACAGTATGAGGGTAACATTGCGCAATATTTTGTCAGTTCTGCCCTCATACCGTCGACATGTCTGGGAAGAAGGATGTGCGACAGTGACCGTCAGTATGTCTGATATCCTTCGTTCGATTGACGATATTGTGCAATAAAATGGAGCCATGTATGGGGAGACAGATATTGCACAATAAAACTGAGTTTATATATTGTGTCAATTATAGTGATCGTGTAGGGCTGGCTTAACACTGAAACATTGGAAGAAGCTGTTGCTTATCTCGGTTTTATCTCATTATCGTTGGTTTAGGACACCGGAGTTTGAGAGAAAACTAATTGCCTCCTCGGGCATCAACAGAACTCCTCCACCCCAGTTATGTTGTTGTGATGTTTACGTGCTTGGAAGCCTGAAGCGAATGATCGAAAGGACAATGATAAAGTTCAGTTGATGGACAAAGTCCGCTCAGCCAATCAGGAGTTCCCACGCATCGTTGCCTGGCCAATCAAAACTTGACCTCTTCAGCGCACGGGATTCTGGCTTCAGCTGAAGAGTTTTCTGTCGTTAGGCAGAATAAAATCATTGAGGTGCGTTTTCGCAACTAAGGGTCTTCCCTTCACACGAATAAAACCGCCCGTAGACAACCTGAACAAAAAAGTAAGGTTGCGGTCACACTGCACGAGGTTTGCTTGGAGGGTAGTGGGTAGCGGGATGCCTAGCGGGCCAGCGGAAAGAACAGACGCATGTTATCCAATACGAGTGGCCATACCGGAAGCGAGTATCGGATAGGCTTAGAGGGAACCCGCTACCAGCATCCGGTATGGCCACTCGTATTAAATAACATGTGTTGGTTCTTGCCTCTGACCCGCTAGGCTACCCTCTACCCTCCCAGCGAACCGCTTGCAGTATGGCCGCACTCTTAGAGCGCGTCGTCGCGGTAGAAGGGTTGAGATGGAAATGGAGAATGGTGGTGAATCGGGTATCGAGAGGAAATTGACTTATGCTCTGTTGCAATGGGCCTTAGAAAAGTTAGACTCAATTTATGGCAACAACTCCGGCTAGTCAGGCGGCGTTGCCATAAATCGGGTGTTATTTATTTTCAGAGCTTCTGGAAAAGGGTACAAAGGATTACAAAGGCGGAGCATGCCGACAGGAGACCTTTTGGTCCATATCTAGGTCGGATGCGAAAAAAATCATAATAATAAATAAAAACTATAATAATGTAGATAACAAATAGAATACATAAATAAATGCATAGGTATAGTTAAATAATAAACAAACAGGTAAATAGTAAATAATGATAAATTGACATATAACTAATAATAAATGAAAATCAAACAGACAAATGATAACAAAACAAAAACAAATAATATAAAATAAATTATAATCATTACAGCATCTTGCATCTTGGGTAAAGCCATTGCTACATTGGTCTTCGATGTTGTTTTGTTTTTTTCGCTTCAGATGAGCGACTTACACGCTGTGAAACAAAATGTCCTCACTTTTTCTTTTTTTCAAATTATGTATCTGGACCAAGGGCATAGTTCATTAAATTCCCTCTGTGAAGGGCACCGTTCCAGCCTCCTAATAGGGGGAGTTTGTGACGTTAAGCCAAATCAATCAAAATCATGTATCTGTAGACAATGTATCTTGTTACACACGATGCCTGAGGTTGTCCTTACGTTATAAACTCCCCCATTCCAGGACACACTGTCCTCAGAAAAACACGAGAGTCATGGCAACAATGTTTCAGAGACGATGTATCTGGTAGGCAGTGTTTAAGAGACAATGTATCTCAAAAAGACTGAAAGGTATGTTAAGGTTTATTGTTGCGCTTTGCTTTTGTAATCACTTAGTATATACGATCTGAGTAGCGATGCGGTTACTCCAACCACATTGGAAGAAGGGGAAGAGCCTACGCCAGGAGACGCTGAGTACCTGTGGCCGAAGCCGTCACCTTTGCCATGTGTGCTTGGACTGTTGGGACAGTCACTGCTGGGAATCGGAGAGAAATGTGGGACTCGAACCCACGTACAAGTAAATGCGAGACCTGGACGCTTTTGATGACGCAATCAGTACACACACGTACCTGTGACAAGAGGACATTTTGAGTTTTGAGTGTTGATGAAGAGACCGTTGTCTTCGGAGGTCCTGTACTTCTTTTGTCGTGATACCTAAAGAGTCACTAAGACCCGTGGGTCTATTTCGTGTTAGTAAAACACTTTGTTCATCTCCAACATTTCTTCTTTGATCTTCTTCAATCGCAGCACATCTAACATGACGTAACTTCCGGTTTGTAAATACATCATAGTAATTATATTAAAAAATACGTAATCAGAACAGTCTTATCAATCATTACGTTAATCATACTTTGAAAAAATAGAATTAATAACAATGCATGTTTAGAAAACGGGAGTAGTTCTATGGAAGGGGAGTAGGAGGAATGGGTGGGACCAAACCAAACGCTCTAGCCTAAGAGTGATAAACAGCTCATAACAACTCGTGGCTTTTAAAGAATAGGAAGAACTTATACCTGGAGTCACTTAACTGAGGCAAGCACTGCCACCTTTGCCCTACATGCTCGGGCTGCCAAGGTGAGTAGAGGCCTTATGACTGGAGCCTTAGAGATCACGAAGTTTCATTAGTACCGACCGAGCCACAGCGGAGAATGATCACGTTCCTCAGTCAATCATAACTCCGCCCCCCTCTGATGACGTAGAACCAAGTCCTCTTGCTATTGGTCTAGAGAGATCCCCTAGCCAATCAGAACGGTGTCGTGAATATGCGTCATCAGGGCTGGAGTTTAGGAGGTCCTCAACTACGGGAAATCTATATATGATTTCTGTCCTTATCCTGGCGATTTTATTAATTAATTTAAGGATTATAAAGGATTACTCCGTCTCCGGGGATCACTCTCCGGGTGAAAGAAATCGACTGACGGCAACCACAGCACAAGCTAGACAGTGCGCAACGGTTCCAAAGGTGGAAAGTGGGTTTTCCACTTATGTTTGGGGTTTTCTTTAAATATTTTATTCTATCTAAAAATAGGTGAGGGGGGAGAAGAAGGGGGGGTATTTGGTAACCATGGCAACCTAATTGTGTCCGTCTTGCTATTGAGATTATTCACTCATAGTAACACTAGATAATGTATTCGGTCAAAGAGAGTGGGAGGGAGGGGAAGGGAGGGAGGGGGAGGAGGGAAGGGCACTGGGTGCCACGAGCCAGCGTGGCACCAGAGGCGATGAGGGGAAAAGGAAGCGACGAGGGGAGACGAGGCGATGAGGGGAGAGGAGGTGACGAGGGGAGAGGAAGCGACGAGGGGAGAGGAGGTGACGAGGGGAGAGGAGGTGACGAGGGGAGAGGAGGTGACGAGGGGAGAGGAGGCGACGAGGGGAGAGGAGGCGACGAGGGGAGAGGGTTGACGAGGGGAGAGGAGGCGACGAGAGGAGAGAAGGCGACGAGGGGAGAGGGTTGACGAGGGGAGAGGAGGCGACGAGGGGAGAGGAGGCGACGAGGGGAAAGGAGGGGACGAGGGGAGAGGAGGCGACGAGGGGAAAAGGATACACTGTGTCGGTATCCCTTCGAGGTGAACAAAGGCTGTGACGTAATCAGGTGTTATGACACGAATGAGAACAACAAAGGGGATGGGCCGGCTGACCTCCGAGGCTCTCCGAAAACAATAACAGAGGGGGTATTGAACCGATTTCAGCATTGCGAAATGGCGAGACGCAGTTTGTGTGTGTGTGGGGTGGGGGAAGGGTATTTTTTTTCTTCAGGTGAATAAAATCACCAGGTACAAGCCCCCTCCTCTTCCCCCAAAATATTTATGTAATAGGAAACATGGGAACAGAATTTAACGACAGTAAGAAATATATGTATCTATGAGGTGGATCCCTATTCTGTGTTGATTTTGTTTAAGATACTGATGGATAGATCTATTCAGTTGGAAGGTGATGATCTCTCTCTTTTTCCCTCTCTCTCTTTCTCTCTCTCTCTCTCTCTCTCTCTCTCTCTCTCTCTCTCATCCTCTCCTTCTCTCTCTCTCTCTCTCCTCTCTCTTTCTCTCTCTCTCTCTCTCTCTCTCTCTCTCTCTCTCTCTCTCTCTCTCTCTCTCTCTCTCTCTCTCTCTCTCTCTCTCTCTCTCTCTCTCTCTCCCTCTCTCCCCTTCTCACTCACTGTCTGTCTCTCACCCTCTCTCTCTGCCTCTCGCTCTACCCCCCCCCCTCTCTCTCTCTCTCTCTCTCTCTCTCTCTCTCTCTCTCTCTCTCTCTCTCTCTCTCTCTCTCTCTCCCCGTGACGTGTTTCATCATTTGTAAGTGAAGGACACACGCTCAGTCTTCGGTTAAATTATATTTACCGAAACGTCCAACACATATGACAAGCAACGCGTCGTTGACACATTTCCAGAAAACAATCTAAAAATCAAATAACGGAAGACCGAGCGCATTCGTCTAATAAGTCATCTTCAGGTTGCTTATCACTTCCACTTGAGCTCACGCAGGACGGTGCTCGCTGCAAGTGGCTGTCATTCCCATCTCTGATTAAATCCACAGTGATGTGGATTAGACTAGATTCTTCTATGTGTGGGTGTCTAAGACATATTAGGACCATTTAATGAAGTGTAGGGATAATAAGGGTGTTTGAGGAATATTAAAAGAAGGAAATATCTTGCTGAGTCTATTTGGAGCTCTGTTTGGTTAAATTTGGGTTTTCATGAGAGGAAAATTTTAATTCGAGTTGTTTCTAAAACGTACTTTGCTTTTATACCTCCATGTTGGTCTTAATTAAGACACGTGTTTCGTTTATGAGTGTGACTATTTATGGAAACGCCAAAAGCAAACACAGGATGCCACTGGAGAACAATGATCTTGAGACCACAATCTCTTGTTCTTGTTCTTCTTCTTGCTTTTGGTGTTGTTGTTCTTGTTTTTCTTCTTGCTTTTGGTGTTGTTGTTCTTCTTCATCATCATCTTCTTCATTTTCTTTTTTCTTCTTCTTTATCTTCTTGTTCTTGTTCTTCTTTTTCTTTTTCTTCCTCTTCTTTATCTTCTTGTTCTTGTTCTTGTTCTTGTTCTTCTCCTTCTTCTTCTTCTTCTTCCTCTTCTTCTTCTTCTTTATCTTCTTTTTTCTTTTCTTTTTCTTCTTCTTCTTGGTTTTATTCTTGTTGTTCTTCTCGCCCCTGTTCTTGCTCATGTTCTTGTTCTTGTTCTTGTTCTCGCTCTTGTTCTTTTTCTTGCGTAACAAGCGAGAGCGACGGAACTCTGTCGCCAACGGGTCTGCGCCTTTTTTGGAAATGGCCTTCATTCTCTTGCCTGAGTCGTTTCCAAAACTTGTCTTGAAGAAATTTTGATTTCTTCCGTAATGTGCTCGTTGTCTTCATGGACTGATTCTGCTAGACTCTGAACTTACCAACGATGTGTATGTATATATATATATATATATATATATATATATA
>NC_134785.1:50447555-50452555 GCF_046742065.1 Oratosquilla oratoria | reverse complement strand
AGTGGTTGCGTGTGTGGAGGGTATTTTGGCGCAGCCCGAGGGGATATCCTCCGGTTTTTCTCTATTTCCCGCATAAAGGGACGAAGTGTGTGTGTGTGTGTGTGTGTGTGTGTGTGTGTGTGTGTGTCTGTGTGTGTGTGGGCGATGAAGCAAAGAGGTCTTGCTCTGGATGTGCTATGTCTTGCTGCAATGCTTCTGATCTGGGTAGTGGACGGGATGCAGGTATGACCCGTCATCCATGAGGAGCTAAGACGTAGAGGGGAAAGGGGTGGTGGTTGGGAGTGAGTGCGTGCCTTTTGACTTGGCTACCTCCCATATAAGGGGGAAAAAGCTCTTGCTATCTATCTATCTATCTATCTATCTATCTATCTAGATATTTGTACTAGAACTGCGAGGTTTTAATTTGGCGGAAACACATCTGAGTTCCACGAAATTGTTCGATTATTACATCACACGGACAACAGCGCCCAACACTATCGATCCTCGCCACTCAGCACTGCGTCAACCTATGCTTACCAAGCACTTGGCCAGGTGATCCTCAGGTCAGTGAGTGTCTTTGGACATTGGAATGTCCCGTCTCGTGAGGGTCTTTGGACATTGGAATGTCCTGTCTGAGTGTGAAAAGTGCTGATGCAGTCACAAGTCTCATGACCTGAATAAGATGTGAAACAGACGATTGCAGAGGAACAAGAAAGATGCTGAAGAAGGATGCTGGGAGGTCAGGAAGAGGAGGAGGAGGAGGAGATAGCGTGGGAAGATGAGGAGGATGGATGGGAGTTGAGAACCGGAAATTGGGAATTGGGGAGAGGGAAATAGATAGTTTGAGATGAGAGAGGATGGGACTAGGGGGAGGGAAAATAAGGAGTTAAAGAGGGAAGGAGGGAGGGAGGAATGTAAGAAAGACGAAAGACAGAAAAGAAGAGATGAAGACGGGAGAGAAGGAGGGAGGGAAGAAAGGAGGAATAGAAAGGGAGAAGAAAAGCAGAAAAGACGAAAGGGAGGAATAAAAGAAGGAAGGATGGGGAGAGAGGAAGGAGGGAGAGGATGTTGATGAAGACACCATAATCAATCAGTGAATGTGGATTTAGGCAATTTATGAACCAATTGTCTCTCGTGGAGGTTTATATCCTCCTCCTCCTCCTCCTCCTCCTCCTTCTCCTCCTCCTCCTACTCCTATTACATCTCGTTCTCCTCCACCTTGTCTTTTTCTTCCTCCTCCTACTCCTCCTCCTCCTCCTCCTCCTCCTCCTCTCCTCCTGTCCTACCCCTCCTCCTCCTCCTTCTCTCCTTTTCCTACTCCTATCTTTCTCCTCCTCTTTCTCTTCTCCTCCTTCTCCTCTTCCTCTTCCTCCTCATCTCCTCCTCCTCCTCCTCCTCCTCCTCCTCCTCTCCTTCTTTTTCTCTTCCTCCTCCACCTTGTCTTTTTCTTCCTCCTCCTCCTTCTCCTCCTCTCCTTCTGTCCTACCCCTCCTCCTCTTCCTTCTCTCCTTTTCCTCCCCTATCTTTCTCCTCCTCTTCCTCTTCTCCTCCTTCCCCTCTTCCTCTTCCTCCTCATCTCCTTCTTTTTCTCTTCTTCCTCCTTCTTCTCCTTCTCCTCCTTTCCCTCTTTTCCCCTTCCTCCTCTTTCTCCTCCTATTACATCTCATTCTTCTCATCTCCTTCTCCTCCTCCTCCTCTCCTTCTTTTTCTCTTCCTCCTCCTCCTTTTCCTCTTCCCCCCTCCTCCTCTTCCTTCTCCTCCTGTATCTCATTCTTCTTCACCTCGTCTTTTTCTTCTTCCTATTCCTCCTTCTCATACTCATCCTCCACCTCCACCTCCCCCATCTCCTCCTCTCCTCCTCCTCTCCTCCTCCTCCTCTCCTCTTGACCTTTACATTAGCTTCCTTCAGATGAATAAAATCACCTGGCGACAACCAGAATGGTAATGAAATCAAGTAGAAAAGCCAAAGGTTTTAGTCCTGTGACTTTTGTGTTAATCAACTTCACATGAATAAGATCACCTGAGGCAGCTAGAGTTAGCCTTGGATGTAGACATCAAAGGTCTGATGCTTTTGTACAAACCTGTGCATTGTGATAAAGACTATACTTTTACATGAGTCTCTTTATTATATATAATCTTTCAAGATTATCATAATATCTCTACATAAGAAAGAAGTATAATGTGTTAATTCTATTTTCTATTTCTATTTTCAGGTATGAAAGCGGAATGGTGATTCTACGAGTACAGATCTTGAAAGAAGATTGTTCTTTCTCTCTCTCTCCTCTTCTCGAGGTAATTCATTTATCATGACAACTAGAATCATTGCTTCTAGGTTGCCTGGCCGAACCCTCGCAGCCCCACAGCAGCTGGCAACGGTCCTAGGCTCTCCTCTAGATCTCTCTGGGTAGATACGTTTGTTGTACCTTAAACCATGCATTCTATACTTAGATAGGCTATATACGTATACACGAGTGTATATCCAATCCATTTTACGTGTAGCTTAAATTGAATAAGGTGATATAGAATATATATGTTCAAATAAATTAGTCTTTATAATTTTAATGGCTAGTGTATATATGGCATCCGAGAGGGCGCAGTCGGCGTATATGACGCATTTAAGAGTTATTCCTTCTCATTAGGCCTTAAGTGTTGGAAGTGTTGACATACAAACTCTTAAATAAAAAAAAACCTTCAAGAGACCACAGTTACATTTTCCATCAATGTTGTAGTCGGACATTTAAGACTAGTTTCATTTTCCATCAATGTTGTAATAGAACATTTAAGACTACAGTTTCATTTTCCATCAATGTTGTAGTCACACATTTAAGACTACAGATTCATTTTCCATCAATGTTGTAGTCGGACATTTAAGACTACAGTTACATTTTCCATCAATGTTGTAGTAGAACATTTAAGACTACAGTTACATTTTCCATCAATGTTGTAGTAGAACATTTAAGACTACAGTTACATTTTCCATCAATGTTGTAGTCGCACATTTAAGACTACAACACGTTGGAATGGTTTCTGTGTTATCCTTTTTGTCTTAGAATGTAACTGTCAGCTTATGATAACAAGAATGAAGGAGTTATTGGCCGCCATCTTTCCTTGTAAAAAAAAAAAAAAAAAAAAAAGTGGAGGACACAGAGATGAAGCTGACAAGGGGAGATCTTGGGCCTATTAGGAGACCAAGTGTCAGCCTATGGGGAAACCATGGAACGAAACCAGTCAGGAATAGAGCTCGGATTTTTTTTTTTTTTTTTTTTTTTTTTTTTTTTTTTTTTTTTTGAAGGCGATCTCGATCTGTCTGACGTCAGTACGCTTCCTTCCTTCTGCAGAGGACCCCTGGAGGAGACCTAATCGAGATCGGGGGAGGGAATTGGCTTATCGAAGAGGTCCTCAGTAAGCCTCGTTACCGGCAACCGAGTTTCGAAGAGAAGGAGTAAGAGGAGGAGAAGGAAGAGGAGGAGGAAGAGAAGGTATAGGTGGAGAAGGAAGAGGTGGAGGAGGAAGAAGAGGAGGAGGAGGAAAAGAAGGAAGAGGTGGAGAAGGAAGAGGTGGAGGAGGAAGAAGAGGAGGAGGAGGAAAAGAAGGAAGTGGTGGAGAAGGGAGAGGTGGAGGAGGAAGAGGAGGAGGACGATAAAAAGTAGCCTCAACGAGTCTTCGAGATCCTTTGGGCCGAAGAAGACGAGGAGTCTTCGGGGCCACAAAGGAAATAAACAGCAGGCAATGCACCGGAAATGATTGAAACTGGTTCCCCCCCTCACCCCCTTCACCCCCCCTCCACCACCACCTCCACCACCACCTCCACTTCCACCACCACCTCCACCTCCACCACACTCGATTGGAGGCTTTAGTGATTTGGGCCTCTCCCGCTCTTGTTCCCAGAAGCTTTCGTCCTGTTTCTTGCATTAACGAACAAAGATCGCGTTGCAGGTCTGTGACATTGGCATTAGTGATTTTGGATAATTATGTGCCTCAGGAGGCCTTCTCTTCTCTCTCTTGTGTGTGTGCGTGTGTGTGTGTGTGTGTGTGTATTGACTTGGTCTTTGGATCACGTGTTGGACTCGTGATCGACAGCTATTTCCCTCCTGGAAGAGAGCTCAGAGCTCGTAGGTCCGATCTATGGGTAATGCTATGACCTTGCACACATACACACCCCCAACTCCCCGCCCACGAGAGTTGGAGTAACACCCCTCAGCGCTGCGATACTGATATTATTTCAGCCCCGGGCGAGAGTCGAACCCGGACCTCCGTAGTGGCAGGCCAGAGCTCTAACTGTGTGTGTGTGTGTGTGTGTGTGTGTGTGTGTGTGTGTGTGTGATTCACCTTGGTCTTTGGATAATGTGTTGGACTCGTGATCGACAGCTATGTGTGTGTGTGTGTGTGTGTGTGTGTGTGTGTGTGTGTGTGATTCACCTTGGTCTTTGGATAACGTGTTGGACTCGTGATCGACAGCTATGTGTGTGTGTATTTACCTAGTTGTATTTTACGGGAAGGGTAGCCATGCTCGTGTGTGTGTGTGTGTGTGTGTGTGTGTGTGTGTGTGTGTGTGTGTGTGTGTGTGTGTGTGTGTGTGTGTGTGTGTGTGTGTGTGTGTGTGTGTGTATGTGTGGGTGTGTGTTAGGATTGTTTGCGTGGCTCCATGGCCCCCTATTACTGTTAAGTGGGTAAGGAAATAATAAATTGTTTCTCATTTGTCCCTTCCCCGACTACAGATTTCAGAAACATTACACCAACCTAACCCATCCTAACCTAACTTAAGCTATCCTAACCTAAACTAAGCTAACCTAATTTAAGCCATCCTAACCTAAACTAAATTAACCCAATCTAAACTAACCCAGGCTTACCTTCTTTAAGATATTGACATGAATTATCCAGCTACGTGGAATACATGGTCAACCACATCGCCAAAAAAAAAAAAAAATATTCATTCATTCATTTATTCATAGATAGATAAGAGTAATAAAAACACAAACACAAAGAAAAAACGAATAAATAATAAATTCATAGCTAAATGA
>NC_134785.1:50442555-50445055 GCF_046742065.1 Oratosquilla oratoria | reverse complement strand
TAAATAGCTGTCGATCACGAGTCCAACACGTGATCCGAAGACCAAAGGTGAATACATACACACACACACACACACACACACACACACACACACACACACACACACACACACACACACACACACACACACACACACACACACACACTCACACGAATCGAACATACACATTAGTCTGAATATTTAGATGACAATTTTTGCCTTAATCTTGACTCGACAACAAGTTTTATTATTTTCAGTTCTTTCTTCCCATTCCCATGGGCCCTGACTCCCTCTCTCACTCACTCACTCCCTCTCTCACTCACTCCCTCTCTCACTCACTCCCTCTCTCACTCACTCCCTCTCTCACTCACTCACTCACTCCCTCTCTCACTCACTCCCTCTCTCACTCACTCACTCCCTCTCTCACTCACTCCCTCTCTCACTCCCTCCCTCACTCCTCCTCTTCCTTCCTCCTCTTTCCTAGTGACCTCTCCTCCTGTAGCTTCTCCTCCTGTATATCTTTCTCTATTTCCCTTCTCTGTTTCCTTTCTGTCGTTTTTCATTTACCTTGTATTTACCTTACATTTACCTTACATTTACATTTACCTTGTATTTACCTTACATTTACCTTACATTTACATTTACATTTACCTTGCATTTACCTTACATTTACCTTACATTTACATTTACCTTGAATTTACCTTACATTTACATTTACCTTGCATTTACCTTACATTTACATTTACCTTACATTTCACTTACATTTACATTTACCTTACATTTACATTTACCTTACATTTACGTTTACCTTACATTTACCTTACATTTACATTTACCTTACATTTAACGTACATTTACATTTACCTTACATTTACATTTACCTTACATTTACCTTACAATTACTCTTACCTTACAACTCCACACCTCTTGTTCCTCATCCTACTCCTTTTTTATCCTCCTACTCCTCCTCTTTGTCCTCTTTCTTTTTTTCCTCCTCCTCTTCGTTCTCCTCCTCCCTCTCTTCTTAGTCCTCTTCCTCCTCCTTCTCCTCCTCCTTTCAGTCGTCCTTTTCCTCTTCGTCGTCTTCCTCTTCCTCCATCTCCTCTTTTAAATCGTCCTTTTCCTCTTCGTTGTCTTCCTCTTCCTTCTCCTCCTGCTCCTCCTCATCCTCTTTGTCGTACTCCTCCTTCTCCTCCTCCTCTTCGTCGTACTAAACATCCACCTCCTCCTCCTCCTCCTCTTCGTCATACTCAACCTCCTCCTCCTCCTCCTCCTCCTCCTCCTCCTCTTCCTCCTCCTTCTTCTTTTCGTCGTCCTCTTCCTCCTCTTCCTCCTCCTGATGCTGAGCCAATACACCTCATTTTCCTGTTTTACAACGATGACTTGATCGAACCATTACTGAACGATGAGGCAGAGGACGGGGGAGGGGGGGAGAGAAAGAGGGGAAATGGGGGAAAGGGGGGGATGGGCAGAGGGTGGCGCCAGAACGAAACAATTTGACAAGATGATTCGCTCAACCCAGGAATTGGCAATCTGGAAGAGTATGGTGTCTTGCAAGTCCATCCCTTTTTTTTTTTTCTTTCTTTTTTCTTCTTAAATTTTTTCTTCTTTTTCTTCTTTCTCTATTTATGTTCACTTGTTTAAGGCTTTGTGACTTCCGAGTCTTTCTTCTTTCTTCCTTTTTTTTCTTTTCATTTTCCTTCTTAATTTTCTTCTTCTTCTTCTTCTTCTTCTTCTTCTTCTTCATCTGTATCTTCCCTTGTTTATGTTTGAGCCTTCCAAGATTTTGTTTTGTTTTTCTTTCTTTCTTTTTTGTCTTCTTAAACTATGGATCCGTTTGCTTAAGATTGTGATTTTTTTCTTCATCTCTGTGTTTGTTTCTTTGGTATTGTTCTTTCGCGTTGTCATTTTTATTTTTTATTTTTGCCTTCCTTTTGTTTAGGATTGGGCCTTACAAGTTGATGATTTTGTAGAATTAGGGTTAATAATACGTATGTAGTATTCTTCAGTTGAGTATGAAAGTAATTAGTCAATTAATCATAATGAATGAATTGGTCATTTCATTATGACGCTAAGACGCGTCTGTTTCTACCTCCTTTCACACGAAGGAAGCAAGAACATTTTCCTCACAACTTTTCTAGAATTTTGTTCAGAACTGGAGACCTTTTCATAATTGGTAACTCAACTCAACTAAAAAAAAAAGAAAGAAAAAAATTATCGCTTTTAACTTACACAGTTCCTCCTTGAATCACTCTTTAACCTCGTCTACGATTCCATCTCTTTGGTGTGATAGTTTCTCCTTGGATAGAAGCGCTGGATATAGTCCACTAAATGCTCTGTGACGTTGGACCGCCACTCGAAGATAGTCCTTGATGGTTGAAAAAAAGAGAGAGAGAGAGAGAGAGAGAGAGAGAAAGAGAGAGAGAGATTGATATTCATGACAATTCTTATGCTAGAGTTTCCTGAGCCGTGACTATTGTTTCGAGGGTTCTGCACTGATAAAAGGGCTGAAGAACTCTGC
>NC_134785.1:50427555-50435055 GCF_046742065.1 Oratosquilla oratoria | reverse complement strand
ATATATACACACACTATCTATATATCTATCTCTGTCTCTACACACTATCTCTACTCTCTCTCTCTATCTCTACACACACACACTCTCTTTCTCTCTCTCTTTCTCTCTCTCTCTCTCTCTTAGTTTTGCAGTCGACCACAATTTTGATTGACCCTATGGTTTTCACTGAATAACATGATATTTCTTTACATGTTAATGAACTACATTTATTCGAAAAAGACCTTCCACAGTTAGGTAAAGACCATGTCACAAATACGGCAAAACTTGTCGTCAAAAAAGTTCAATCCGCGTTTCAGGAATTCTTTAGCAGATTACCTGTGTAAGACCAGATCATCCACACTTTTCATTAAGATCAGCAGCTTATGTGATTTTTATTCACTCTATGGAAAGTCGAGAGTTTGATTCCAGGATCTACAGAAAACATTCCAGTTGAAGCGTCTGGAACGTTCCTCCTTCCAGTACTCAATCCTAAAACATTTTACGTGATCTACAAACAAAACTGACGTACCTTTTTTGACGTCTCAAGTATCAAACGTAATCATTTTTTTGTAGTTGTGCACTCAGTGATAGGAACTAAACCTCTTTGGTACAAAGGGAAAATGTAAACGTGTAACTTCAATCCTATAAAGTTAGAAGAGATCAATGGATATAGAATATGCTCACTGAGAAATTATATAAACAAAACAACGGTGAGATATTTGATCTGTCAGTGAACACAAGAATATTATTTTACTCTACGGGTGAGGATATGACATATATATATATATATATATATATATATATATATATATATATATATATATATATATATATACATACACACACACAAATACATATACATATATATATATATATATATATATATATATATATATATATATATATATGAATATCTAATATCTAATCCGACCTGGACTAGAATATGCAGTAGTGGCAAAATCATCACATAAACATGAAGATAAAAGAAAGTTTGAGAGAATGTAAAAAACGACAGTTGGAATAATCTCTAGCCTGGCTGACAAGACATATAACGAGTGATTAGAAAAACGGGATTCCTAACATTAGAAGAGGAAAGTGAAAGAGATGGTGTGATAGCTGCAGTTAGAATGCAGAAAAAGATGAAAAAATAACAGGAATTTGTTAACATGGGATGAAGGACAATGAGGCATGTTAGATAAAAAAGTAATAATAACTGCTTAAAAGATACTAGAAATCATAGATTCGTCAATAGAACAAATTAGAAAAACTAAGTCAAGTGGATATTATAAATGAATTCAAGTTTGATTATAATCAAACTTAAATTCATTTATAATTATCCACTTATTTGAGATGTAGGACCAGTATCCCATAAGCCTAGCTCCTACCCAGTACATTATAATCAAACTTAAATTCATTTATAATATCCACTTATTTGAGATGTAGGAACAGTATCCCATAAGCCTAGCTCCTACCCAGTACATTAACCGTTCCTCCACTTATCATCTTCCTTCTCCGTTTTCTTCCTTTATCCTTCTGTGCTTGCCCATCCTTTCCTTCTTTCCTCATGAAACAGGGCGACGTGTCATTTGCCCGCCCGACGCCTCCGTGGGAGGGGAGCCGATATCGAGTGACGGATAAACGCGGATTTTTCCCCTCCGCCAACTTTTTCTTAATGAGGAGCACGCAATTAAAACACGCGCAAAAGTTGACTTTTTTATTTTCTTTATTTATATTTTTTAGCACCCGTCCTTCGCAGGTAGTGAGTGAGGATTAACGTTTTATAAGTAGATTTACTTTTTTTGGGGGGGGGGGGGTGAAGGAGTGGGGATAGGGGAGAAGACTTGTATAGTTAGTGATTGTTAGTGGTCGTTAGTGACTAAATGATTCTTGCCATAGATGTTAAAAACCGAGTAGTAATGGGGCTTAGAAACGACTTTATTCGTCCTAAATGGATTAAATATTTAATAACTATTTCCATCTTAAGCTTCAAGAACTGAATACCCACAGCCCCACGAGGCCTGGCAACGGTCCTCGGACAATTTCATACATTTGTAAGAAGCATAGGACTCGATCATGTTGTATGGACCTTTATAGGTCTGATGTCTGTCTCACTGGTCTATGGAAGGAAAGAGATCAGTCGCCGGTTAGCAGTTGATAAAATGGTGCAGGAAATATGGTCCAAGTTGATGGCAAGATATATCTTAGGCCGATCCGGGAACCGAATGTCAGCTCACGGGGCTGCACCTCTAGATGAAGTTGAGGGTAGTTGACTTTTTTTTTTTTTTTTTTTTTTTTTTGCGTTTCAATTCAGCATCATAAAACCCAACACCTGCTTTGCCTCCATTGCTGCGTTTCTCACATAAGAACGCTCATTTTCACAGTAAGTCGCTCGTGATCCCTACAATGCTCTCACGCTACCCAAAACTCTGTCGAAAAATCTATGTTTATCAGTGTAGGGTTTCTCACAGAGGAGCGTAAATATTCTACACGCACATTACCAACATTCATCCTAACATTAAATTTTCACTTTATGTTTTTTTTCCCTTCACAGGCTCGGGTATGTATAACGCAAAAGATTATAGACTCTCATTACGAAAAAAAAATTGAAAAAAAAAAAAATGCTGCTACATGGGCGAGTCCATTATGATTGGTGGGGTGGGGGACGGGTGTGGTCTTCTTATGCGTTTACGTATGTTATGTGTTGCTGTTGCTGGACACCGCCTCGACTCTGAATTAGATTATTGTGCATCCATTTTTTTTTTGGGGGGGGGGTGAGGGTATGGGGGCAATTTTGGACTCGAGAACCCCTTCGGGGCACGCGTTCAAAACCAGACACACTGACGACTTTTTTCCTGCACGAGAAATTCAGAGCTCACCTTAAAATAGATAACTAGCAAATCTCCAGCTTCTATTGTATGACCATTGGAACCGCATACTACGCGCTGATTTGGTTCCTATAGAACAGAGATGAAACGATACCAAAATTTTCGACGATTCCGATTAAAGTCTCGATACTGTTCTAAACTTTCGATCCTGATAAATGATTAATAAATGTACTTTTTCATAAAATATCAGTTTCCTAAACCAACCGCAGGGCCTGAAAATAAATTGATGAATTATAATCAATGAAGGTATCGGAATCGGAATCGGAAGGAAAACGAGCCGAGGAAGATGAGAAATCGAAAGAGATTATCGAAAAAGAGGTAGAAGGGGGGAATGGAGAGGAGGAGGTTACATTGGATGTGGGAATAGAAAGATAAAAGAAAGAGAGAAATGAAGAGAAAAATCTTCTTCTTTATCTTCCTCTTCCATTTCATTTTCACCCTCTAACTCTTTCTGCTGTTCTCTCTTTTAATTCTCTCTCATTCAGCTCTTTATTTTCTCCTTTGCTTCTCTCCCACACCTCCTCGTTCCATTCCTCCTCTTCTTTCTTCTATTCCCATTCCTTCTGATTCCTCTCCTTTTGTTTTTCTCTTTTTTTCTCTCCTTTTTACCTTCGTCCTCCCGTTCTTCCCTCCTCTTCCCCCTCCTTTTCCTCCTCTTCCTCCTCCTCCTCCTTCTCCTCCTCCTCCTCCTCCTCCTCCTCCTCCTCCTTTTCCACCTCCTCTTCTTTTCCCTCTTCTTTTTCCTCTTCGTCTTCCTCCTCTATCTCTTCCTCTTTCTCCTCTTCCTTTTACTCCTCTCTTCCTCCTCTATCTCTTCCTCTTTCTCCTCTTCCTTTTATTCCTCTTCTTTCTCCTTTTCCTCTTCCTCCTCTCTTTCTCTTCCTCTCCCTAACCCTCCTTTCTATATATAACTTCTCCCCCTATTTCCCATTTTCTTCCATTCCCGTATTCTTATTCTCGATTTCTTCTTCTTCCTCTTCATCACGCTTTCCCCCCTGCTCCATCTTCATAAATTTCTAATTTCTTTTCTTGCAATCCCCTCTCCTTCCCTTTCTTCTCCTTCTCTTCTTTTCCGTCTCCCTCTATCTCCTCCTCAACTCCCTTCAATCTTCATATCACCCCTTTTTTATTAATTTGTTTATTTACCTTTTTATGTAATACTTCCTCTCGTTCTGCTTCTCTCATCATTCCTACGTTGTCCTTCTCTATCCTTCGAGTAGTTCCTCCAGTCTTTCTCAAGTCCTTCTTGACATGTAAATCTTCCTTTTTTTCAAGACACCCCCTCCCCCCTTCCCCCCCTCCCCCTCTGCTTTATGCTTTCTCGTATGCTTCTTTCATTCATGCATCTTCTTCGGCTTTTATTACCATTCTTGTAGTTCCTATGCTGATCCTTCTACTTCTGCAGTTTATGGAGGTCGGCATGAATATATAAAGAGATTCATTTCTTGCAGTACTATATTCGCTTTCTTCATTTCCTCCTCTTCCTCCGATCTAAGCCATTCTCTCTCTCTCTCTCTCTCTCTCTCTCTCTCTCTCTCTCTCTCTCTCTCTCTCTCTTTTTTTTTTTTTTTTTTTACTTCATCATTTCGACCTTTTCTTTCTTCTTCTTCTTCTTTTTTTATTTTTCTTTGCTTTTGTCTCTCCTTCCGGTACTCCTACTCGACTTCGTTTTTCTTTGTCTGTTTCTGTATGCTTGGCTTCCTCTTGTCTTTTGAATCGTCCCAAAACTCGCACTCCTCGCGGGGATGTCTGCATGAGTTCTATGTAGATAGTATCTTAGGGACTTTAGACTCCATAACTTTTAAGAAAACAATATCTTCAGGATTCTAGCGACGCCCTTACTGACCAGAGGCACGTAGCATTCTTGTTCTGACTGCGGAATCATCTCCACTAAAAGAAAAAAAAAAAAATCCACATCAATGAATTACTCTCTCCGGGTTGATATCATCTCCCAAGGACAGAAGCGCTGGTTATTCCCTTTTTTTTTCCTCACACACATCCCTATTTGCTTACGCCCATTGCCTCGGCCCGGACTGTGCGTTACTCTCTCTCTCTCTCTCTCTCTCTCTCTCTCTCTCTCTCTCTCTCTCTCTCTGTCTGTCTGTCTCTCTTTCTCTCTCTCTCTCTCTCTCTCTCTCTCTCTCTCTCTCTCTCTCTCTCTCTCTCTCTCTCTCTCTGTCTGTCTGTCTCTCTTTCTCTCTCTCTCTCTCTCTCTCTCTCTCTCTCTCTCTCTCTCTCTCTCTCTCTCTTCACCACGGGAGTCCTCTCTTTCTCTTTCTCCCTCTTCGCCAGGGGAGACCTCGCCCCCCCCTCTCTCTCTCTCTCTCTCTCTCTCTCTCTCTCTCTCTCTCTCTATATATATATATATATATATATATATATATATATACACATATATATATATATATATATATATATATATATTTCTCTATCTATCTATCTCTTCCTCTCTCTGTGTCTATCTATTTCTTTCTCTCTATCTATTTATCTCTCTCTCTCTCTCTCTCTCTCTCTCTCTCTCTCTCTCTCTCTCTCTCTCTCTCTCTCCACTTCTCTCTCCCTGGCCTCGCCCTTGTGCTACTCCCTCGCGTCCTCGTCCTCGTCCTGGTCCTCTTCTCTTCGCCAGGGGAGTCCTCGCCGCCCTCGTTCACGCCGCCACGCGAGAGGGAACAGGTGTCGAGGAGAGCCTCTCGGACTCCAGCGTCGAGGGCCACCTCCTCCTCCTCCTCCTCCTCCTCCTCCTCCTCCTCCAGCTTCTCGTCCTCCTCCTCCACCTTCTCGTCCACCTACTCGTCCTCCTCCTCCTTCTCTTCCTCCTCCTCCTTCACCTCCTCCTCCTCCTCCTCCTCCTCCTCCTCCTCCTCCTCCTCCTCCTTCACCTCCTCCTCCTCCATCTCTTTCTCCTCCTCTTCGTCCTCCTCCTCCTCCTCCTCCTCCTCCTCCTCCTTGTCCACCTCCTCCTTCTCCTCCTCTTCGTCCTCCACCTTCTCCTTCTCCTCCTCCTTGTCCACCTCTTTCTCCTCCTCCTTCTCTTCGTCCTCCACCTTCTCCTCCTCCTCCTCTTCATTTTATTATCGTTACTACTACTACTCCTGTTCCTATTCCTCCTCCTCCTCCTCCTCCTCCTCCTCCTCCTCCTCCTTCTACTATCATTACTACTACTGCTTCTCTTCCTACTCTGCCTTTGTTACTTCCCTTCTTCTTCTTCTTCCTCCTCCTACTCCCCCCGCTCCTGCTTCTTCTACTGATCCTTCTCTTCCTCCTCCTCTTCCTCCTCCTGCTCCTCCTTTTCTTCCTCCTCCTTTTCTTCCTCCTCCTCCTCTATCCTCTTCCTCCTCCATCCTCCTCTTCCTCCTCTTCCTCCTCCATCCTTCTCTTCCTCCTCCTCCTCCCTCCTTCTCTTCTTCCTCCTCCTCCCTCCTCCTCTTCCTCCTCCATCCTCCTCTTCTTCCTTCATCCTCCTCCATCCTTTTCTTCCTCCTCCATCCTTCTCTTCCTCCTCCTCTATCCTCCTCCTCCTCTTCCTCTTCCTCCTCCGCCTCCATCCTCCCATTCTTCGCGAGGCTGAGCGGCTGAGTGCGCGGAGACCCTCTTTCCTTTCATGAAAAGGAAATTGTCCAAGAGTCTGCCGGGGGACCGGGGGGGGGAAGAGTTGAGGAGAAGAGGGGGAAGAGGAGGAGGAGGAGGAGGAGAAGGAGAAGGGGGCGAGGGAGAGGAGGAGGAGGGAGGATGTCAGGGGCGAGGGAGAAGAGGAGGAGCAGGGGAGGCGAAGGAGGAGGAGGAGGAGGGGAAGCAAGGGAGGAGGAGTAGAAACAGGAGGTGGAGAAGGAGGGGGCGAGAGAGGAGGAGGCGGAGGAGGAGGAGAAGGAGGAGGGGAAGCAAGGGAGGAGAAGGAGTGGGAACAGGGGGAGGAGGAGGAAGAGAAGGAGGAGGAGAAGGAGGGGGCGAGAGAGGAGAAGGAGGTGGAGGGGAAGCAAGGGAGGAGAAGGAGTAGGAACAGGGGGAGGAGGAGGAGGAGGAGGGGAGCGAGAGAGGAGGAGGAGGAGAAGAATCAGGAGGAGCAGGAGAAGGGGGCAAGGAAGAGGAGGAGGAGTAGGAGGAGAAGGAGGAGGAGGAGGAGGAGCGGGGCGAGAGAGGAGGAGGAGAAGGAGAAGGAGCAGGGGAGAGGGGGAGTAGGAGGAGGAGGAGGAGAAGGAGCAGGGGAGAGGGGGAGTAGGAGGAGGAGGAGGAGGAGGAGAGGAAGGTCTGGAACAGGGGTCGACACGAGGCGCGTTCCCTCAGATCCACCGAACGTTAGACGGAGTGCGAGAGTGCAGGACAAGAGGGAATGGCCGAGTACATAATGTGTTACAACACAACGAGCTAAAGGCATTGCCTCAAATGAATAAAATCGTCTGGCGTTGGATGGAAATGATACGAGGAGGTGAAACGAGGTTAGGAGAGGTGGGGGTGGGGGTAGGGATGGGTGGAGATTCACTGGTCGAATCCGGTGATATATATATATATATATATATATATATATATATATATATATGTATATATATATATATATATATATATATATGTATATATATATGTGCAAAGTAGACCACTTGGAAAAAGAAACTAACAAAGCAGAGCGCTTTCGTATATTATA
>NC_134785.1:50422555-50425055 GCF_046742065.1 Oratosquilla oratoria | reverse complement strand
CAAAGCAGGTAATAGTATTAGTGTTGGAATTTTGAATAAGGAAGAGTGTAGTTAGAAGATGGAAGATTTGTTGAGTGATAAAAGTACTTATAAATTGAAGAAAAACACTTTAGAATTGGTCAATAATAATTTCAAATCAAAACCAAAACAACACTTAAAAGAAAATGAACATTTGATTAATCAGTTTTCGTCTATTTTCCCGTTTTTTCCATATATGTATGGGTTCATCTAAACTGACAAGCCTGATAACTCAGTAAGACCCATTCTATTTGATCTGCCAGTTATAATTCATCTAAATGGTTTGTGTCTATTTGAAGCCCTCTTTTCATATCCATCTCTAGTAGCCACATCAAGAATGATGTAGACTTAGTTAATAAGCTTGACAACCTCAGAATAGATCACAATTTAAAATGGATAAACTATGATGTTAGTGCCTTATTTACCCGTGTTCCTTTTAACGATCTATTGGTGCTCCTTGAAGAAGAATTGAAGAAACATGGGTTACCACTGCCTACCACCACTACAATTAATTTGATTAAATTATGTACTGTAGATTCAAATTTTGTGTTTAACGCGAGATTAGAAAAAAAACGATATGTCTGTAGGTAACCCACTTTCTCCAGGTCTCAACAATCTTTACATGGAACGTTTTGAAATCACTTTGTTATCCAGCCTCCTTCCCCATAATGCCACGTGGTATAGGTACGATGATGATATCTTAAGTATTTGGTCTGTTAATGATGACAATCCAACATATTTCTTGTCTAAACTTAACGCCTTGGTCTCTTCTACCAAATTCTCTATGGAAACAGAAGAAAATAATCATTTACCTTTCCTTGATGTAATGATTTACAGAAATAAAAGGTCTTTCAAATTTTATGTATATACGAGTAGAAGACTCACCAAAATTCTTTCATATGTCCATTTCTATTCTTCTCTTCATTGCAGGACAAAGATGTAAATGTTGCCATCAATGTTCCTTAGAATGTGTAGAATTTGTAGTCCGGAGTTTTTGGATGGTGAATGCTTAAGAAAATTTGACATAGCTTAAAACTAAAATATTATAAGTACCACGTAGATAGTTCTCTTAAATTGAATAGAAAATCTTACTATGAGGGAAAAAGCAAGTAAAATTTTTAATTAGAAAACCTTCTTGTTCTTCCTTTTCACAAGAAATTCGTCAAATACCTCATTCTCAAGACTTTCAACATTGAAGTAGCATATAAGAACTGAAATACAATTAGAAGTCTTTTAATTAAAAACTACCCTGAAAATGAAGAAGGATGTATATACTCAATTCCACGTAAAGCATGTAGCAAATTCTATATTGGTCAGACTGGAAATTAATTAAAGATAAGTTTAAGACAACATCATTATAGCGTTAGAAGTGGACAAATGTCCAACGCATTATTTGTTTATCAAATGGATACCCATTCATTGCATTAATTGGGAAGGTGCTAAAGATTTTTTTTTTAATAAGTCTTATGTGAATAGAAGTATAACAGAATCCAGTCTGTTCAAGGATATATTTGTCAACAACATAAATTTAAGCCAAGGGCTGCGCAAACTGGAGAATCTAATTATTAAGAGAGTAAAGGTCCAAACATTTGCAGCCCGATAATAGAATTCGTAGGTCATGGAGAAATTTCCCCACTTTCCTTAGTTCCTTCTTCTCACTTTCTTGTCTTTATATATATATACTCATGTAGGCGTTCTTAATATACCCTGAAGATGACTTAATGGACGAAAGCGCTCGACCCACAATTTGTTGTATATGTATATGTATCATAACTAACACCACAGTTGGACGAAAGAAAGAGTTGAGTAAACGAAATTATATAAGGACAAGATTGAACGAACACAAAAGGTCTATCAAGTATGGGCAAGAAAGTTCAGCCGAGTTTCAACACGTGAATAAATTAAATCACTGGATGGACTGAGAAAAACCCGATCTTATTTATAAATCAGGCTGTGGGTTCAGAGGGGAAAAGGTAGAATCCACTTTAATTGAATATCTGCCCACGATGAATATTTCCAAGGGTCAGTGGACTCCAGACATTTTATCAAGATTATTCATCACCAAACAAATTGTTAACAAGTTTCCTCCCTTTCCCCCTGACCCGAACTCATGTCATCCTCAGGTCACAAGGATGGGGGGGGGGTGATATTTGTTCTTTTCCAAGATCCCTTTCCTTTGTAAGATGTTGCTATTTAAGATAGCATCCTCCTTCCACTTTGTACTACTGAAGAGGGTTGCAGTTAGCAGTCGAAATATATAGTTTCACTCAACTCTTTCTTTCGTTCGACTGTGGTGTTAGTTGTGATTTACAAATGTGTTACTACATTTCTCACCAGTGATGTGTGTATATATATATATATATATATATATATATATATATATATATATATATATATATATATATATATACATATGCAAACACACACACGCACGCGTGCACACACCCATGCACAAGGACACACACACACACACACACATACA
>NC_134785.1:50397555-50410055 GCF_046742065.1 Oratosquilla oratoria | reverse complement strand
GCGTCAGGCGATTTTATTCATCCCAATAAGGGTCAACTTAAAATCATCTCGATCAAGCCACTCCGTACCGAGTTCCACTTTCCCTCTTGTTCCTGTTGCCGTCAGATGATTTTATTCATTTCAAAAATTCCGGTATGGAGAAAGCGTCTCCCTGTCTTCTTGAGAGCTGTCTGGTGTAGGCTTTATGGTCTCTTGCAGTCTTCTTCATTCTTATGTATTTATGTTGAGATGTCCTTTACTTCCCTGTTTATCGCTTATCTCGTTCTTCCCTTTTACGTTATCTTTATCTCTCCTTCAATCTTCCTGTCCCTCGTTTCTTTCCTCAACCTCATATATGTATATGAATATATATATATATATATATATATATATATACATATGTCTGTGTGTGTGTGTGTGTGTGTGTGTGTGTGTGTGTGTGTGTGTGTGTGTGTGTGTACATATAAATCTTAAACCCACTTACGGAGAAAGATAAGCTGAGATATAGAATAAACCGTATATTTCGACCACTGACTGTGATCCTCTTCAGCAGTTACATACATAGAGTAGGAAACAAGAAGATATATGCAGAGGGATATTACAACAAAAGGGAACTAGAGAAGCCTCAAGTCGCATGCCCTTGATGGGGTCGGACATTTTGTTCCTTGGAGATTAATTCGTTTAGTGACGAGCTGGTGATAGAATATGGCATTAAACAAATTAAGCTACAAGGAACTCAATTTCCGAGCCCATCAAGGACACGTGAATTGAGGCCTCCAAAGTTCCCTTTTGTTGTAATTTCCCTCTGTACATTTATTCTTGTTTCCTACACTATGTACTGTATGTATCTGCTGAAGAGGATCACAGTCAGTGGTCGAAATATACGGCTTACTCTGTATCTCAGCTTTTATTTTGCTCATGTGGTACTACATCTACGTTATTATATATATATATATATTTATATATATATATATATATATATATATATATATATATATATATATATATATATATATGCAAGGTTAACCACGAAGAAAAACTATTAATATATATATTATATATACGCACATACATATATACACTGAGTTAAACACCACAGCATTGTCATAATCATTTATCTTCTTCCTATTATTTTCAATTCTCCTCACTGTAGTTCTGACTTTGGGAGGGTGATCGAAAACCAACTGTCCAAAGTTATCCATTTTAATAACATAATTTACATTCAACACAAAACGATTACACAGGCATATATATATATATATATATATATATATATATATATATATATATATATATATATATATTATATATGTATATATATATATATATATATACATATACATGTATGTATATGTATATATATATATAGATATGTATATATATAAATATATAAATATATATATATATATACATACATATATATATATATATGTATATATATATATATATATACATATATATATACAAGAGACTCCCTCTTAATAATTTCATTGTCTTTTGTCTTTCCGCTTTATGGTCTCTTCATTGTCTTCGCCCGCACTCTTCTCAAATTCTTCAGCCTCATTTCCCTCACCCTCATCCATAAACCCTCCCTCCTCCTGCGATGGCTTCTGCCGTGCCATGGCACAGCGTGCCAAGTGCCTTCTGGTTGGCTGGCTGGCACGCGCGACCTTCTGTGCCAGGCACCCAGGGCTGTCGTCACCCCGAGGGTCGTGACGTCAGGTGGAGAGGTTGAAGGAAGCAGCGTGATTATATGAGAGTGGGTACAAACCAGGCGGAGAGTTCGAAAGAGGCAGAATATTTAAATTGGACAAATTTAGATTTAAGAAGGAAATAGGCAAATTTTGGTTTACTAATAGGGTGGTCAACGAATGGAATAGGCTTAGTAACCATGTAATAGTGAGTGCTGAAACTATCGGTTGTTTTAAGAAACTGTTAGACAACATTATGGACGGGGATGACAGGTGGTCATGAACATGGAACTACCTAATGAAGGCCTTATGGTCTCTTGCAGTCTCCTTCATTCTTATGTTCTTCTTATGTTCCCATGAGAAGGGTATAGACCAAGTGGAGAGCTTGATGGTGGCAGCATACTCACATGATATTTCCTAAGACATTAGCTTGCAGCACAGGTAGTTGGATATATACCACAGGTGGTTGTGAACTTGGGAATCCGTCACCTTAAGCAACGTTTCCTCTGGCATAAAGCCATTGGTCTTCTGTGCATTTTACCTGGGATGACTTACAGGCCTCTACCATTTATGATTTTTTCTGTGCTTCATTCTATCTTTTCTTCCGCTTTTTAGACACAAACACACACACACATACACACACACATTTATGTATGTATATATATGTATGGAAATAAACTCTCCTACTGGGATTCGAACCCTCGCCAGAGCGGCCTGCTTCGTAGAAGGCGAAGATCGTACCGTCACGCCACCACGACCCTTCAAAACAGTAGAGAGTTTATTTCCAAATGTCAAAATATATGTGTATGTATGCATGTATTATGCATGTATGTATATGTATGTATGTATGCATACAAGAGAAACCCCGGAACCATTCTCCCAGTCATGCAAGCGACCTGAACCAATAATGCCGGAGCCGCAATGCGCGGTGAGTTAGGAGTGAGAGAGGTTTGCATAGGAACGGCCGTTTAAATCGAGACATTCTCGCTCTTGTCTAAATACGCCCGAAAAGCTTAGCAAACATGCACCTCGTACATCCCTTCCTGTGTGTCTTCCTCTTTTTAGACAGTTATTACATTTTCTTAATCTCTCGAAAAAGAAAATGTTTCATGCACCTTCCTCACGCGTCATACCATCCACACCCAGTGCTTGACATACTTCACTTGTTTACAGTCCTCTTCAATTGTTTCAGCTTAATTTTCGTATTCTGCAGTTATTTGTCTCACTCCTCGGTCCCTCCACTCCCTATTTCGCTTCCTTCTCGTTTTCTGATTTGACATTTTGATATATTTTCATATATACTTCCTATGTTGTCTGAACTTGTTCTCTGTAACATTGCTTTTTCGTTGCTTGATTTGATGTCTGTATTTTTGTTTACTGTTTTGTCCAGTTTGCAGAAAACCAGATTTTTTTTCTTGCATTAGATATCTTCCCTTCCCAATATCCTTTTCCTCGTTCTTACCAATTTCATCACTTATCAGCATTTTTCACGACACCACTTTCTATTTTTCTTTGAACATTCTTTCGTCTTTCGAATGTCTGCCATCAACATACTTTCCATATAACTTCAAACTATTATATATATCACCTTTCCTCTTCACTCCTTTCCCTTGACGCCCTTGCTTTATCACGTTCTTCATTTGCATTTTCATTATCGTCATATCCCCCTTTTCAGTAATACCTTCTCTCATATCTTTTTAATCTTTTCCATAATTCCTTAATTCTTCATTTGTGTGTCTTTGTCTCCACGCTTTCACTCATTTTTACATTGATTATAATTAATTATCTTTTTCAAACTCCTCTATTGTATCCATCCTACCCTCCTTATAATTATCTGGTTTGCGAACAGTACAGTATAGATTCACATACCTTTAATCACTTGTCTTTGATGATCTACACTTATTATTATCTCTTTTAGGTTTCTGTCTACCAAAATTTATCTAAGTACGTTGTTAATATGCCCTCATTATTCGCCTATGGATATATGCATCCCACTTCTTTCCAACTCGTTTACCAGAGTCATAGTTTATGGTATTCTGTTTATTAATCTTCATTTTTGTGTGTAAATCTTCAACGTTCTGTTTACCAGGTTTGTTTTCACATCTCCCCATCGACCTCCATGTCCACGACCATTAAGTCGACTCGACTCTCATGTCGTGATTGCTTCCTTCAACATCCTCTCCACCTCGGTGACCAATTGCGCTACCAGTAATGATCAATCCACTCCCTCCACCTCTTTTGCACTAACGACACCCACCCGTTCATGTCAGATGATTAGTGTTATGACTATAATTTGGCCAACGCCAGACGATTTTATTCCTTTTTCAAGAAGACTTTGATCACCAGAAGGGGTAAAGACTAACCTCAATGAATCGGTTCAGGTTAGGTTAGGTTATCTTTATGGCTTGATTCTGGTTAACACAAAATTATTTTATTCAGATTTGGAGAAGTCTTCCGACTGCAGAGGTTTAGCATGTGACTGCATGGACAACCTATTCCCCGCTTTTCCTCAGCAGTGCCTCTCTATCAACAGCCCATAACCATTAACATACCAAGTCCCCCATACACCGTGAGTATCACGCAGACCAGCATCACTCAGCTGTTGAACAGCAGTTGCAGCTGTGGGTGGGTCAATAGTACGCGCAGCAGGAGCAGGCGGTCAATAACAATCGCACCGGCAGCTGGAGGAACCAGCTGCCGTGACAGCTGGTTCGGCAGCAGCAGAAGGAACCGGGGGTTCTTCGTCCAGAGTAGGAGGTCCTCGGCCTGTTCTTTCATACGCCCCGTTCTTATGCTTTGCTGTTTCTTGCCCTCTCGAAGAACGTCTCAACGCTGAATGAAATCGTTAGGCATCCACTAACCACCACTAGTTATCTGTTAGTGGTTGCACTTGGGGAGGTCTAGGACACCCCCAGGGGGTGTTCATAACCCCTGGGGGTCTCCATGAACCCCAGGTCCTGGTCACTGGGGTCTTTCTCACGAACAACAATATCGATGTCGATGGCGCGAGCTTTCCCTTCATCATTCAGCCCCGACAAAGGGATAGAGGATGTTATTTGATCTCCAATTTAGAACAGTCATCTCTCCCTTCTGTCTATTTCCGTCTATTCCTTTTTTTTCTGTCCCGTACTGACACATTGTTATCGATCCTCTGTCAATCTCTGATCGTCCCGTCTCTCAACGTCCATCTGTTTTTCCTAAGAGGATGCACTGATATCGCGTTTCTGTCAATCTCTCCTGTCCTAATCTGTCAACAACTGTCTGTTTTTCACAGTAAGGATACCCTGTTATTAACCTCTGTCCATCTCTCCCCTGTTTTCCCGTCTCTTCTGTCTTTCATCTCGGGAATAGGAGCACCCGAAATTCAATCCCCCTGTCAATCTCTCCTGTCTGACTGTCAATTACTCTGTCTCTCTACTATGGCTGGATGGAGGTAATGTTTTGTCTGATGTATTCAATCAGGCATAACACCTCCTCCCACGCTTCCTCCTCCTCCTCCTCCTCTTTCTCCTCCTCCTCCTCCTCCTTTTCCTCCTCCTCCTAGCCACACAGCTGCATAGACACAGCTGCTCCCAGCCACGCCCAAACTGCCCGTGGCAAAACGCTGATCCGTGCAGCTGTGTGGGGAAAGTAACACACACATACACACACACACACACACACACACACACACACACACACACACACACACACACACACACACACACACACACACACACACACACACACACACACACACACACACACACACACACACACTTACAAGACCAGGCGGAGCTCTCTCTTATTGGGAATTACTGAAATTCGGAAGTTCCCAATATTCGGAATAAAATTTTTCGAAATCTAGGAAAAAGAGGATTTTTCTAATAGGTTGGTTTATGTCTGAGAGGCATTTTGGTTGCGTTTAATGGAGAGCTCGGATTTTTGGTAATTCCCAGAATTAAAAGAGACATCCATGTATAATACCCACCTCTTCAAATTACAATGCCGTGTGTGTGCGTGCGTGTGTGTGCGTGTGTGTATGTGTTCGTGTATGTGCGTGTGTGCGTGTGTGTGTGTGTGTGTGATTCACCAGCATGGTCTTGGATCACGTGATCGACAGCTATTTCCCTCCCGGAAGAGAGCTCAGAGCTCATATATGACCGATCTATGGGTAATACTGTGACCTTACACGCACACACACACACACTCCCTGCCCGCTAGAATCAACACGTAACGGCATCACAGGCCCTATGGTTGTCTCAGCTCCCTTAACCTTGGAAGGCTGCCATGCCTAGCCACCTCGCAGAGCATGAGCCATCTGAAATATTGAAGAATATGAAAAACCACAACATGTCTGTGAAAATTAACTCTAATTTATGACTAAACAGAAAAAATAGATAACAATTTTATTTATTTATTTGGATGATTTACTTGATTTAGAAATAAAACAGAGAATAGATAAAGTGTGTAATTGTATAATTGCTTCTAAACCTTGACTTCAGATCATTCTGAAATGACAATAGCCTAAAAACACTTCTTTACTGTGCGTGTGTGTGTGTGTGTGTGTTCGTTCACCTTATTGTAGTATACAGGAAAGGAGCTATGCTAGTGGTGACCCGTCCCTTACTCTCCAATTGCCTCACCTATATGAAGATATATGCTTGTTTACACACATACGCATACACACACACACACACACACACACACGACTCGATTGCGCAGTTGGTAGAGTTCTTGGCCGCCACTACGGCGGTCCGGGTTCGAATCCCGCCCAGGGCTGAAATAATTTCAGTATCGCTGCGCTTCGAGTCGTTACTCCAACTCTCGTGGGCGGGGAGTTGTGTGTGTGTGTGTAAGGTCACAGCATTACCCATAGATCGGTCACATATGAACTCTGAGCTCTCTCCCCGGAGGGAAATAGCTGCCGATCACGAGTCCAACACATGATCCAAGACCATGGTGAATCACACACACACACACACACATACACACACACACACACACACACACAGGCATATATGCAGTGGGGTTATGTATGCTGTATTTCTACTCCTACTTGTATATCATTTATGTTTGTTGAAGATAAAGTATGTGCATGCATAAGAAAACCTGTCCTATTGAATCCATCCTCACTCGATGAATATGTAACGGAAGGGAAACGTTTCTGAATATGTAATGGATGGGAAACGTTTCTGAATATGTAATAGAAAGGGAAACGTTTCTGAATATGTAATAGAAAGGGAAACGTTTCTGGATATGTAATGGAAAGGGAAACGTTTCTGAATATGTGATGGAAGTGAAACGTTTCTGAATATAGATTGCTTCCAGCGACTGTAAACGTTTTCCGAATTCTTGATCATCTGGGGGGAGCTTTCTGGTACTTCAGACGTTTGTTTTGGGTAATGGAAAACGTTTTTCCTTCAGGTGGGGGAAAGAAACTCCTTTTTATTTTTCTTTGATTGATTCGTTTAATTATTCATTTATTTATTTATCTATTTTTCTATTTATTCCTTTATTTATTTATTTATGTACTGTATATATATTCATATATATATACATCTATTTATTTTTCCCAGCTTACCTAGGTTGTTTCTTCTTCTTCTTCTTCTTTTTCTTCTTCTTCCTTTTCTTCTTCTTCTTCTTCTTCTTCTTCTTGTTCTTCTTCTTCTCCCTCTTCCTCTTCTTCCTCTTCCTCTTCTTTTTCTTCTTCTTCTTCTTCTTCTTCTTCTTCTTCTTTGGAGGAATGATCATCCAGGAAATTGACTTTTTTTCTAGGTTATGTGAATTTTCTTTCTAAGATTTTTCTTCTAGAATGTGTTTTGCACCGCTAGAGTTTATTTTTCTTTTCTTCATTTTAGAACTTAATGACCTTAATACAGTGTACTAGATTTCATAAATACTTCCTTTTTTCCTATAAAGGGTTGTTAATAGTAATTTCCCTTCTACATAGATTTTAGTGTTCTAGATTTCATGAATTCGTCTGAAATCGCTGAAATCATCTGGACCAGATTGACCTCGTGTTTGCTTTCAAAACTTCAGAATCAGTACATAAGCGTAAGTCCTAAAGTTGGAAATCCATGATTCTGAAATCGTGATCGCTGAAAGCTTTGGTAATGGGGCTGAAACTACTCTCATTAACCTTAATAAAAAAGGTCAGGACCTAGATTAAGTGACCTTTTTTTTTCTTGTAAAAAGTTTGGGGAACCTTTGATAAATAAACGACCATGCATATTCACCATGGTCTTTGGATCACGTGTTGGACTCGTGATCGACAGCTATTTCTCTCCCGTAAGAGAGCTCAGAGCTCGTATGACCGATCTCTGGGTAATGCTGTGACCCTACACGCACACACACACCCAACTCCCCGCCCACGAGAGTTGGAGTAACGACTCGAAGCGCAGCGATACTGAAATTATTTCAGCCCTGGGCAGTATTCGAACCCGGACCGCCGTAGTGACAGTCGGGGACTCTACCAATCGCGCATATGTTACTTATGGACCAAAAGGTCTCCTGTCGGCATGCTCCTTTGTAATCCTTTGTAATACACTGATGACGTAACCGCAAGGGTACTTGTTAGTCTCACATTCGATTGACTGTGGGTTCGAATCCCGCACCACTCTCCGATTCTCTACAGTGACTGTCTATTTCCTGTCCCATAGGAGCAAAGGTGGCGGCTTCTGCCGCAGCTACTCAGCGCCTCCTGGCGTGGGCTCCTCACCTCCATCTCGCATGAAATGATAAAAAATAAAACAGAATAAAATAAAATAAAATAAATTGATCCATTCACCCCCGAGGTGGCTACGCCATTGTAGGCGTTGGGGAAGATCATTAAGAGTCACTGCTGGGAATCGGAAAGGAGTGCGGGATTCGAACCCAGAAATGAGCGAAAGTGAGACCAGCACGCTTCCGATGACGCCACCAACGCACAGAAAGAACTTTACGAAGCGTTGCTCTAGGTATCAGTATGTTACAAATAACAAAATTGTGCGATCAGTTCATGCTAAACAGAATTATATATACATATATATATATATATATATATATATATATATATATACTTACACACATACGTACATACGTACAAATATACATACATACATGCATACGTACGTACATAAATACATACATACATACATACAAACGTATATACATACATACATGCAAACATACATACATACAAACATACGTACATACACACACACACACACACACACACACACACACACACAAGTATGCCTTTCCCCCTTACAAGGGGCTGGGCTTTGTGAACCCCCCCCCCACCCCGTTCCCTCTCTCACTTCTCACAGCTGCGCAAACCCATCCATCCATCCATCGTCTTTCTTGAGATAATGAAAAAGACGAAGACGAAGAACTTTCTCATTTCCTTGGAATTACCTGACTCTCACGTGGAGGGCAAGGAGTGCTCGCCTTCCTACTCCTCCTCTTCTTCCTCCTCTTCCTCCTCCTTCTCCTCTTCCTCCTCCTCTTCCTTCCTCAGGAGAGGAGCTCGTCTCTTCACCATGCCAATGTTCTGGCTGACCCTTTTCCTTTTGTCACTCTCTGTTTTTCTCCCTCTATCTCTCTTCTTTGTGTGCGTTATATATATATATATATATATATATATATATATATATATATATATATATATATATATATATATATAGTATATACACACGTATATATGTGTATGTGTGTGTGCATACATATGTGTCTGCCTCTGGTGTGTGTGTGTGTGTGTGTGTGTGTGTGTGTGTGTGTGTGTGTGTGTGTGCGTATGTGTGCATGGGTTAGAGAGATAGCGTGAGAGAAGGATCGAATTTATGACTAAAGAAAATTGTATGGAAACTTATTTTCAGGGATGGCGATGGTGAGGGGAAGGGGAGGGGGGAGAGAGGGAGGGGGAGGGGGAGAGGGAAGGGGAATCCCCTCTCAGCCTTGATATCAGCTTCACTTTTTCAAGATTAAAACCTCTTCCAGAAGATAGATATCACTGGAAAGCACTCTGTACCCTTTATCTGACCCTATCCCTCTCTTCCTCCCACTCCTCCTCCTCCTCCTCCTTCACTTCCTCCTCCTCCTCTCCCACTTACTCACCCTCTTCCTCCTCTTCCCCCTCCTACTGCTACACGTCTTCCGCCTTCTCGTCCTCCTGCTCCTCCTCCTCCTCCTCCTACTACTACACGTCTTCCGCCTTCTCGTCCTCCTGCTCCTCCTCTTCCTCCTCCTTGTTATAGTTGGCATCATAATCATCATCATCATCATCAACAATATCATCATCATCATCATCATCGTCGTCGTCATTATCAATCATCATCATCATCATCATCATCAACAACAACAACATCATCATAATCATCATCGTCATCATCATCATCATCATCTTCATCATCATCATCATCATAATCGTCATCATCAACAACAATATCATCATTAGCATCATAATCATCATCATTATCATCATCATCATCAACGATATCATCACCACCACCACCACCATCATCATCATCATCATCATCATCATCATCACCATCATCCACCACACTAGTTTTCATTATCTCCTTCCCTGTCCACCATTTTTTTTTTTTTTTTTTTTTTTTTTTTTTTTTAAAATTGCGAGGCCTTTTTTGGCCTTGAACGACCGCTCCATCGCTCTACGTGTCATGCAACCTTTGTGTTCTGTCCTTTGTGAGCAACAAATCCTTGGCGGGGTGAAAGGAAATTCACCACAAGGTTATCGCCAGCTCCACCCGCCAAAGTTGTGTCCTTTCGACCGCCGAGCTGGCGTCTTTTTTTTTGGCAGGTTTTTCGTTACGCAGGAACAGCAACAGCGCGAAAGATTTCTCCAATCAAAACCGACCCATTTTTTCCCGCCGTTTAGTTTTGGCGCGAGTCTGTCTGTCTGTCTATCTGTTTTTTTGTCTGTATTTTCGTCTCCCTGTCTATATGTCTGTCTGTCTGTCTCTTTGTAGGTATGTGTATGTGTTTACATAATTATAGTATACAGGAAAGAATTATTCATAAGATCCTACCTTTTACTCGTGTGTGTGTGTGATTCACGACCATAGTCTGATCTTGGGTCACGTGTTGAACTCGTGATCGACAGCTGTTTCCCTCCCGGAAGAGAGCTCAGACCTCATATATAACCGATCTATGGGTAATTACACCCACCCACACACACAACTCCCCGCCCACAAGAGTTGGAGTAACGACTCGCAGCGCAGCGATACTGAAATTATTTCAGCCCTGGGAGGGATTTGAACCCGGACCTCCGTAGTGGCAGCCGGGAACCCTATCACTGCGCCGCGAGTGTGTGTGTGTGTGTGTGTGTGTGTGTGTTTCCCTATCTTTTAATGTCCCTGATACCCACCCACCTGTTAAGAATTCATCTTCTTCTAAGAATCTTTTCTTCCTTTATGGAAGTTCCTCCGCTTCTTGTTCTTGAAGATTCTTCAACCAGAAGCTTCCGCGGCCTTCGAGCTTCTGGGAGAGTCTCCGGTTCTCCCAAAGAGCTTTTCATAACTCGAGAGTGCCCTTGAACAGCCAAACTTATGTTGACACTACGAACCTGTGTGATTACTTTTCCTAGAATATGTAGCTATGTCAAAGACTTGATATGTAAAAGAGAATATTTTAGATACGACAAAAACATCTTTTTTCAGTAACCAGTATTACAGTGGTATCCGATTGCATAAGTTATCGCTACAGTTTTGAGAACATATAGGAGCATCTGAAGACTTTTAGAAATGTTCATCACATCGAATGTTCCTTACTTAGTGAGGGCATGTAAGGTCGTTTCATGTGCCCAATTCTAGAACATTGGGTCACTTTTTGGCACATTCAAGAACTGATCTTGTTAAAATTGAACAAAGTCATCGAGATCAGAAGGATGTCTGGTCCACAAATGTCCCTCCAGTTTCGTAACATTGATAAAATTCACCCATATCATCTACTTTTTCTTCTTCAATTACATTCTTCACAGTTTCTATAATCATACTATATTCCCCCAGAGCTAAAATGTCATCTACTTTCTCAAAACTATTTACTATATATTCTCTAAAATTATATATTTTTTCTAATACTGAAAACCATCTACTTTATTCCTTCGATTCTATTTTTTTCTCATTGTGTATATCATTCGTGAAATTATAATTTGCATCCACATCTTAAATGCAAATTGAAAGCGAGCGTTTGGCTTATTTTTCTATAAATGCAATAATAGTGTTACATGATTTTGCAAAGCGAGATTATATGTCCTTTTTACTTTCCTCTTCACGAAATAATTCTTCGTTTCATCCAAGGCGATAGAACATGAGATCATAAGTGGAATAATCCCCAATTTTGTTCACAACGCTGCATATTCACGTCCCGCGTGATCAGACCATATTAAAACAACAGGGCAGGACTCGCAGTAATGGATTTAAACTGGACAAATTTAGATTTAAGAAGGAAATAGGCAAGAATTGGTTTACTAATAGGGTGGTCAACGAATGGAATAGACTTAGTAACCATGTAGTGAGCGCTGAAACTATCAGTTGTTTTAAGAAACGGTTAGACAACTTTATGGATGGGGATGACAGGTGGTGATGGATATGGAACTGCCTTGTGTAGGCCTTATGGTCTCTTGCAGTCTCCTTCATTCTTATGTTCTTATGTGACCACTTCGGCAACATCGATACAAAACATCTTACATTTTGGAAAATATAATTCACAATGAAAAAAATTAACATTTCGTTCATTGACTCTTTCACTACATTCTACTTAAGTCATTTGTTTTCGCTGCCGTCAGGCGATTTTATTAAGCTGAGGGAACTCCCCCCCCCACTCCTCCCGTTCCCCCTCTGGCGATGG
>NC_134785.1:50382555-50392555 GCF_046742065.1 Oratosquilla oratoria | reverse complement strand
CACGAAATGCCTTCATGGCTACTTTAAGCCATTTATCATTTTGTATGTTTATTTTTTTCTATCTAGTCTATATATTCTTATTTATCATTCATTGTATATTCTTATTCATTCGCATAATTAACTTTATTTTTACTTACCTATCTATTTCTTTGTTCGACTATGTATGGTGTCTTTTCGTTGTCATGCATCTAGTTGTCTAATTATGTCTATTTTTTCTAGATATTATCTATGTCATTATTCAAGTATTCGAATGTGTGCTGCTGACGTCATCGGAGTCGAATTGGTCTCCCATTTGCTTAGTTACGGGTTCGAATCCCGCACTCCTTTCCAATACCTAGCAGTGACTGTCACTTGTCCCCAACAGTCTCCAAAGTGCCTAGTAGGGCAAAGGTGACGGCTTCGGCCGCAGCTACTCAGCGCCTCCTGGCGTAGGCACCTCAACTTCTATTTATCAATTTGTTTGTTAATCTTTTCATCAATCTATCCATTTGTTTTTCTGTCTTTTTTTCATTCATCTACGCATTTGCTGACTATCATAATATTTTATTTGTTTATAGATTTATTGACTAATTTGTATATCTAATTGATTATATATCTATATATTTATCTATAGATTTATTTCTTAATTTCTTAATTATTTTTCATTTATATATTTATTCATCTATATATTTATTTATCTATTTAACTATTCATCTATTTATTTATCTGTTTATTTATTTATTTATTTGATCAATTTATTTAGTTATTAATCTATTTATATATCTATATATTTATTCATTTGTTTATTTATCTATTCATTTATTTATTTGTTTATCTATTTACTCATTTCTCTATTCATTTATTCATCTATCCATAAATCCATTTATTTATTCAATCATCTATCTACTTGTTCATTTTCCTGTATTGCGTCTTTATATGACAAAAACCTTTCTTCTGTAAACCTTTGTAATACATAGAAACTAGATTAAATGCAACAAGCCGCTTTAAGAACTAAGTAAAGCTTAGAAACCCATTCAACCCCGTGACGTCATTGACAGTCTCTGTCTAAAGACAGACGGTTTAGTGCAGTTGAGGACCCGGTCTCTGGCCTGAAGGGACCGCCGGTCGGTCGCGACCCCGCGAAAGCTTGAGTTCGAGTCTTGAAATCGAGAGGTCTTGGCAGGAAGAAAACGGAACGTGAAAGGCGTCACTGTATTGATGATGTTAAGGGTTGGCACAGTTTGGGACAGATTCCACCGTTGTTTTGCTTCCTCTTTTTTTGGACTTCTCCTCCTGTGCCCTCTGTTTCCTCTCCTTCACCTCTCTTCCTCCTCCTCTCTCTTTTTTCCTTACTCTCTTCCTCCTCCTCTTTTTACTCCTTACTTTCTCTTCTTCCTCTTTCTTCTTCTTACTCTCTCCTCTTCCTCGGCTTTTTTCCTTTCTCTTCCTCCTCTTTCTTTTCCTTACTCTCTCCTCCTCCTTCACTCTCTTTTTCCTTACTCTCTCTTCCTCCTCTTTCTTCTCCTTCCTCTCTCTTCCTCCTCTTTCTTCTCTTTACTCCTTCTTCTTCCTCCTCTCTTTTCCTTTCTCTTCCTCCTCTTTCTTTTCCTTCCTCTCTCCTCCTCCTTCTCTCTCTTTTACCTTACTCTCTCTTCCTCCTCTTTCTTCTCCTTCCTCTCTCTTCCTCCTCTTTTCTTCTTATTCTCTCTTCTTCCTCCTTTTTTTTCTTTCTCTTCCTCCTTTTTCTTTTCCTTCCTCTCTCCTCTTCCTTTTCTCTCTTCCTCCTTACGCTCTCTTCTTCCTCTTTCTTCTCTTTACTCCTTCTTCTTCCTCCTCTCTTTTCCTTTCTCTTCCTCCTCTTTCTTTTCCTTCCTCTCTCCTCCTCCTTCTCTCTCTTTTACCTTACACTCTCTTCCTCCTCTTTCTTCTCTTTCCTCTCTCTTCCTCCTCTTCTTTCTTCTCCTTCTCTCTTCTTTCTCCTCTTTCTTTTTCCTTATTTTCTCTTCCTCCTCTTTCTTTTTAATCTGCAGTCATCGCTTTTTGAGAACGTGCATTTTCTTTTTCATATGTTTTCATCTTCTCTGTTGTATTTCCCATTATTGTTCGTCTATTTTTCTTATTCAATTTTTTTTTCTTTTTTAATATACAAAAACTCGTGGGTAAGAATCCATATGTATTATCAACACCATCTCAGTTCGGGCGACATTACATCTATATTTCTTTAATTGCATTATCGAACCAGTTCGCATGTAAAACATTTCCGTTGTTATTTTTTCCTCTTTTCTCCCCATCTTTCTCCCTCACGCCTTCGTATTAACATATATTTTGCTCATTCGATGTTTTTGTATTTTTCTGCCTTTCTTCGCTTTTATTTATTAATTTATTCATTTATTTATTTGTTTATTTCTAGCGGTATTTCTTTTTGTAAAATTTTATCTCAGTTTTTGTATGTCTTTGAATATTTATGTCCTCTTCGTTTTTTATTTATTTATTCATTTATTTATTTATTTATTTATTTCTAGCGGCATTTCTTTGTGTAAAATTTTGTCTTGGTCTTTGTACGTCTTTGAATATTTCTGTCATGAACACCAAAATTGTCAAAATGTCGTTTTTTTTTTCTTTTCTTCATTTCCTATTTTCTTTTCTACCATGTCCAATCTCCCTTCCCCAATTCCTTTCCTATTCTATCCTTTCCTTCCACATTTTCCTCCCTATTCTCCTTCTTCTATTCTCTTCCTTATCACAATTTCCTTTTTTCATTATCTTTCGTTCTTCTACATCTTACTCGGCCATTCCTCATTCCTCGTATTTCCTCTAATCTCTCCAATCCTCCTTTATCCTTCATCTATCCTTCCCTCATTTCCATTATTTTCCACTTTCTTTATACGCTTTTTATTTTTATCATTATTTCCTTTGATCTACTTCCTCTCATCGTTCCTCTCCCTCTTCGTTGCTCATTGACCTTCTCCCCTTCCCGTTTTCTTTCATTACTCCTCAACATTTTCTTTGTCTTCTTAATTTTCTTCCCGGGTCCTACCCCCCCCCCACCGTCATCCTTCCCCCTCCCCCTCCCCCCTCCCCCCTCCCCCCGTCCTCCCCCTCCCCCCTTCCCCCGTCCTCCCCCTCCCCCCTCCCCCCCGTCCTCCTTCTTCGGGCCAAGACAAGAGGCCCATATACATGCAAATCCTGCAAGACAAACACAGGACCCATCCACTGGCATCGACACAACGTCGGCCGCGGCACTCCCCCTTATGTGGTCCTCAAGCTCTCTTCCGATACTCTTTTTTTCTCTCTCTCTCTCTCTCTCTCTCTCTCTCTCTCTCTCTCTCTCTCTCTCTCTCTCTCTCTCTATTTACCTCTATCCATCACTGTCTCTCTCTATCTATCTATCTGTCTATCTTTATCAATCTCATCAGTATACCTATCTATGTATCTATCTATCTCCATCTGCTCGACTCTCTTCTAATATGAGTCAAGTTCCTTTTTACTCACTTTTTTACCTCTGTTCTGCTCTCTTCCTCCTCTTCTTCCTCCTCCTCTTCTTCCTCCTCCTCCTCCTCCTCCTCCTCCTCCTCCTCCTCCTCCTCTTACCTCCTCCTCCTCCTCCTTACTTTCTTTTACTACTCATTTCTTAGTATTTCGCATTCTATATTTGTGTCTCTCTTCCCTCTCTCTCTCACTCACACACACACACACACACACACACACACACACACACACACACACACACACACACACACACACACACACACACACACACACACACACACACACACACACACACACTTCTTCCTTCCTCCCTCCCTTCCTTCCTTCCTCCTTTCCTTCCCTCCCTCTCTCCTTCCCTCCTTCCTTCATTCTTCCCTTCCTTCCTTCATTTATTCCTTCCTTCCTTTCTTCCTTTCCTCCCTCTCTCCTTCCTTCCCTCCTTCACTACTTCCTTCCTTCCTTCCCTCCTCCCCTCATAATATCCTTCATACCTCCTCCTTCTTTATTCTTCCCACTCTTCCTCTTCCTCTCCTTATTCCTCTCACTCCTCCTTCTTCCCTCTTCACAGTCCCCTCTTCTCTTCACGTCTCCATTCCCCTCACCTTCCCCTCCCTTCCCCTCTCCAGCCCCTCCCACCTCCCCTTCTCTCCCCTTCCCCTCACCTTACTATCCCTTCCCCTCCCTTCCCCTCTCCGGTCCTTCCTTCCTTCCTCCCCTTCTCTACCCTTCCCCTCCTCTCCCCTCCTTTCCCCTCTTTTCCCCTCCCCCGTCCTCCTCCCCCTGCTCTTCACTCCCACTCCCGCACCTCTCTACACTTCCCCTCCTCTTCCCCCTCCACACCCCTCCCCTCCATCACCTTTCCTCTATCTTCCACTTCCTTTCCCCTCCTCCTCTTCTCCTCTCCCTTCCTCTCTCCTTCCTCCTCCTCTCTCTTCCTCCTCTCCCCTTCCTCCTCCTCTCCCTTCCCCTGAACTCCTCTCTCCTCTTCTCCTCCTCCTCGTCCCTCTTTTTCTCTCCTTCCTCCTTCTCTCTCTTTCTCTCCCCTTCCTCCTCCTGTCCCTTTCCTCCTCCCCATCCCCTTTTCTCTCTCTTCCACTCCCTTCCTCTTCCTCCTCCTCTCCTCTTTCTTCCTCTCTCCTTCCTCCTCCTCTCCCTTCCCACTGAACTCCTCTCTCCTCCTCCTCCTCCTCCTCCTCCTGCTCCGCTATACTCGTCCCTACTCGTATGCAAATGCATGTGATAATATGGACACAATAGATACGATAATCATGTTTATGTTGATGAAATAGTAATAAAGGTGACGTTGCTTACGGTAATAGTAGCAACGGTGATTTTAGCATCAGAGTAAGAAATATAAAAAACGGGTATTATCATCTGTTAGTACTATCACCAATAATAGCGTTATCTATCGCTAAAACCACCGTATCATCACGAATATATGGAAAAAAAGGGTCACCAACATTGTCATTATCATCTTCGTCGTCATCATCATTATCATCATCATCATCATCATCATCATAATTATCATCGTCGTCGTTGTCGTCGTCGTCATCATCACCATCATCATCATCATCGTCGTCGTCGTCGTCGTCATCGTCGTCGTAATCGTCACCGTGATCGTGATCATCATCATCATCGTCGTCGTCGTCGTCACCGTCATCATCTTCACTATCATCATCATCATCATCATCATCATCATCATCATCATCACAATTACCATCATCATCACCATCATCATCATCATCATCATCATCATCACCATTATCGTCCTTATCATCATCATCATCATCATTATCATCATCATCATTTTCATCATCATTATCATCATTATCATCATCATCATTATCGCCAGCACCATTACAACCACCACCACCCTCATCTCATTCTCTCAAGGTCAGCCTTCGCGCGTTCCTCTCCCCCTCCATGTCCCTCTCCTGGTCTTAGAAGTAGTGTCTGCCTCATGTCTTCTCCGCCCCCCCCCCCCCGCCATATTGCGCGTCACTTTCCCTTCGGCCGTTCATTGTCTCCCCCCTCCCCCCTCCCATTGCAGTCAGCGGCAGAGTGGCCAATTACCACCCCTTGATTGCTTAGGAACCCCAGTTACGTCGTTCTCCTTTCCCTCTTCGTCTTGAGGACTCTCCTAAATCGTCTTCGTGGTCCCCCTTCTCAATCATTTCCACCCGCTCGCATTTCTCCGACCTTTACGTAATTGTCCTCAAATTTTTGCTCTTTCCCTGAGGTGGATATGGACACAAATTAATTTTTTATTACCGAAAGGTAGGAACAAATCACGATCATGATGGAGGATTATATTAGAATGTTTGTCATTTTCAGTGGGGCATTATTCGTTCACATGTTTACGCACAACGACTAATGTCATGTTTGATAAATGAATACAAAAGGTATTTTTTTCCAAGAGATCGCTTCACTGCAACAGTGTCGAGTTTTAATGCTGCTAACATTTCCTCTTTTTCGTGCTAATCTTAGTTCTAATCTAGAAACATAGTATCTTTGGTCAAAGAGCAATTCTACTTTTCATTCACATTGCGAATACCCAAACAGGATACTTTAGGAAGAAATAATTTTGATTTCGATAAATACAGAAAACATATTTATGTTATTTATCTCTACGGACCAGAGTTACCTAGGCCATTTTCCAAATTCTCTTACTTCTCCGTTCTGTTACTTCAGTCCTGAAATCTCTCCTCGATCATCTCTACATCTCCTTCTCTTCGTTGCGACATTGTCCCCGAGGATAGAAGCGCTGGCGATTGCCGTTCTTATTGTGCCAGTTCACCCGTGCTCTAACAGTCACATACGTGTACCTGTATGTAAGCTAGAAAGTTTACGAAGGAAATTAATTTGTAATTCATTTGCTGTCGTTTTCAACAGATTATGATTGAAAGAGAATCTCCTGCCACACTTCACGAATATATGTATATATATATGTATGAATATATGTATGTATATACAGTATATATGTATATATGTACGTATGTATGTATATATTTATGTATGCATGTATATATATATATACATATATATTTGTATGTATATATATATATGTATGTATGTAAGCCTATCCGAATTCCTTTTCTTTAATAATCCTTGCCAAATGCCTTATTTTCCATGACATTTTCCATATTCTTTTCCATTCAAAAGCTTTTCCAGATTCCTCCGATCCCAAAAGCCCTTCCAAAGTCCTCCACTTCCAAAAGCGTTTCCAGACTCCTTCTTCTCTAAAAGCCTTTCCAGTGTCCTTCGCTTCCAAAAACCTTTCCATATTTCTTCTCTTTGAAAAACCTTTCCAAATTCTTTCTTCCCAAAAAAGTTTTCCATTGTCCTTCGCTTGCAAAAGACTTTCTAAATTTCTTCTCTTTGAAAAGCCTGTCCAAATTCTTTCGTTTCCAAAAGCTTTTCCACATTTATTTTGAAAAGCCTTTCCATTGTCCTTTGCTTCCAAAAGTTTTTCCAAGTTCCTTCTCTTTGAACTTACTCTCCAAATCCCTTCGCTTTTAAAAGCCTTTCCACACTTCTACTCGTCAGAAAAGCCTTCCTAAGTTCCTTCTTTCTCAAAATCCTTTTCAGAGTGCTTCCTTTCCAAAAGCTTTTCCAAAATCCTTCGGTCCCTAAAGCCTTTCCAAATTCTTTCCCTTCCAAAAGCTTTTCCACAGTCCTTTGCATTAAAAAGGCCTTTCCGTAGACCTTCGCATTAAAAAGGCCTTTCCAAGTTCCTTCTTCCCAAAATTTCTTATTAAAAAAGCAATTCCCAGTTCCTTCTTCTCCAAAAGCCTTTCCAGAGTCCTTCGCTCCCAAAAGCCTTTCCAAGTTTCTTCTTTTTGTAAAGACTTTCCAAATTCCTTGGGTCTATAAAGCCTTTGCAAATTCCTTCGCTTACAAAAACTTTTCCACAGACTTTCTCACTAAAAAAAACTTTCTAAGTCCCTCCTTCCCAAAAAAGATTTTCCACGGTCCTTCGTATCCAAAAGCCTTTCCAAGTTTCTTCTTTTCCAAAAGCCTTTCCAAACCCCTTCGGTCTCTAAATCCTTTCCAGTTTCCCTCGCTTACCAATTTTTTCCCACAGTCTTTCTCATCAAAAAGAGCCTTTCCAATGTCCTTCTTCCTCAAAAGCCTTTCAAGAGGCCTTCGCTTCCAAAAGCTTTTCCAAGTTCTTTTTCCTTGAAAAGTCTTTCCAAACTCTATCGGTACTTAAAATCTTTCCAAATTCCCTCGATTCCAAAAGTCCTCCCATAGTCCTTTTCCTTAAAAAAAAAGGCCTTTCCAAGTTCCTTCTTCCCCAAAAGCCTTACCAGAATTCTTCGCTTCCTTAACCCTTTCCAAGTTCCTTTTATCCCAAAAGCCTTTCCAAATTCCTTCATTTTCAAAAACCTTTTCAGTCCTTCTCTTAAAAAAAATCTATGTTCCTTCTTCCCCAAAAGTCTGTCCAGAGTCTTTCGCTTCCAAAAAACTTTCCAAATTCCTTCCTTTGCAAAAGCCTTTCCAGCGTCACTCTCACCCCGTTTTGAAAAGGTTTCTCATCTTAATTCGTTTCCAACTTCGTTTCGAATATTTTTTAAATTCCTTTGAATCCAGAACCTTCCTTTATATAACAGTTTCCAAATTCCTTGGCCCACGTTCAAATCCTTTTTTTTTTTTTTTTTTTTCTCTAAGTTCCTTCAGTTCTCCAAAATTCCTTCGATACTTTTCCTTTTATTTTTACATTTTTTCGTTATTTTTCAAAATTATTCTTTCGGTCCTTTCTATGAATTCGATTCTATTTACACCGATAATTCGATCTTTTTCAAAATTGTCCTTCAATCATTTCAAAACTTCGTCCTTTTCGAAATTTCTTCGATCGTACAAAAATTCCTTCGATCTTTCCAAATTTCATTTCATCCTTTCAAGTTTCCTTCGACTCTTTCAAAATTCACTCTGTCCTCTTCCAGACGACTTCAGTCCTTTCCAAAATCCCATCGCCCTCTGCTCAACTCCTTCGATTGGTTCCAGGTGTCTTCGACCTCTCTCCGAAGTTCCTCCAAGTCTCCCCGAAGTCGCGCTCGAGCCGCTTCTTTCCAGAGACTCCCTGGACGAAGAGCCAAGGCTCCGATGACTATTTCGGACAACCCAGATGACGACAAAGTCACGTGACATAATTATCCGAATTTCTCCCTTCATTTCCAAACGTCTTCGATTCTTTCAGAAGTCAGTCCCTACTCTCCTAAAGAGTCCCTTACCACACTGCCCCGATATATATATATGTGTGTATATATATATATATATATATATATATATATATATATATATAAATATATATATATGTGTGTGTGTGTGTGTGTGAGTGTGTGTGTGTTTCGGATATATTATTTCAATGGTGTTTATCATAACTATGGTATTTGTACTATATTATTTAGATAATTGTAGTTATAAAACTTTAAGTAATATAGCACAAATACAGTAGTTATAATGAACCCCATTGTAACAATACAACCGAAACACAAATGTATTCCACATACTGTTTATACATATATATGTATATGTGTGTATATATATATATATATGTATATATATATATATATATATATATATATATATATATATAGATATAAACACATACACATGCATGTATGTATTTACACATGTCGATGACAAAGCAACCACTAACGTTCTCCCCTCTGTCTCCTTGACTCTAATTGCATTATTCCGCTCTCTCACCTCCCCCCTCCCCCCTCCACCTTCCCCCTCCCCCCTCCGCCTCCACCCCCCGTCCCCTTCCCTCATCGATTTGCCAGTACTATCATTAGCAAATGTGAATAACTTCTTCTTCTTCTTCTTCTTCTGCTGCTGCTGCTTCGTCTTCTTCTTCTTCTTCTTCTTCTTCTTCTTCTTCTTGTTTTTCTTCTTCTTTGTCTTCTTTTTCTTCTTCTTCTTCTTCGTCTTCTTTCTCTTCTTCTTCGTCTTCTTTCTCTTCTTCTTCTTCTTCTTCGTCTTCTTCTTCGTCTTCTTCTTCTTCTTCTTCTTCCTCTTCTTCTTCTTCTTCTTCTTCCGCCTGTCTCACCTCAGGTTATTATACCTTTTTTTAATTCCATTACCCCGATTATCCTCGTACCCATGACACGCCTTCTTCTTTTCCTCCTGCACCTCCCCCTCTTCATTCTCCTCCTCCTCCTCCTCCTCCTCCTACTTTCTTCTCCTCCTCCTTCTTCTTCTCTTACTTTTCATCTTCCTCCTCTTCCTCCTTTTCCTCATCCTCCTATTTCCTCATCCTCCTATTTCCTCCTCCTCCTGCTCCTCCTTTTCCTTCTTTTTTTCATCTCCTCCTCCTCTTTCTCCTTTTCCTCCCTCTCCTCCTCCTCCTCCTCCTCTTCCTCCTCCTCCTCCTCCTCTTCCTCCTCTTCCTCCTTCGCTGTCCGGTTAGTATCATTAATACATAAGAGCCCCAGCGCTTTTTATCAATTTATTTATTCATTTTTTATTCATTCGTTCATCTATTTCTCTACTTATTCATTTAGCCTTTTGTTTATTGATTAACCTA
>NC_134785.1:50372555-50375055 GCF_046742065.1 Oratosquilla oratoria | reverse complement strand
CCTTCTCCTCCTCCTCCTCCTGCTCTTCCTCTTCTTCTTTTTCCTGCTCTTCCTCCTTCTCTTCTTCTTACTCATCTTTTTCTTCTTCCTCCTTCTCCTCCTACTTCTCCTTCTCTTCGTTCTCCTCCTCCTCTTCTTATTTTTCATCTTCTCCTTCTTCCTCCTCCTCCTCCTCTTTTTCTTCCTGCTTTTCCTTCTCTTCTTCTTCCTCCTCCACTTCCTCTTCCTCATCCTTCTCTTCTTCTTCCTTCTCCACCTCCTATTCTTCTTCTTTCTCCTCTTCCTAATCCTCCTCCTCTTCTTCCTGCTCTTCCTCCCGCACTGGTTCCTCAACCGCCCTCCTCAACCTTCTCTTCCTCATAACAGTGTCCTTGGGGGTGGGGGGCAGATGTCCCCCGTCCCCCCCACTGTCGCTTTTATTCTCCCCCACTAAGCTCCCCACATCGTTCTCTCTTATCTCCTCATCCCCCCTCCCCCCTCCCCCTCCAGTCTCCCTCGTAATTCATTCTCTCTTCAGTGCATTCCTCAGCCCCCTCTCATTCTCTTCCTCCACCTCTTCCTTCTCTCTTTCTCTCTTTCTTGTCTTTCTTTGTCATGCCTTCTCTCTTTTTCTCGCTCTCTCTACTCGTCTACTCCGCCGGTTATTTCTCTCTATCTCTGTCTGTATATCTGTCTATACGTCTTTCTTTCTCTCTCTATCTTTCTCTCTTTTTCTTTCCTTCTCTCTCTCTCTTTTCTTCTCTCTCTTTCTCTCTCTCTCTCTCTTTTTTCTTTCTCTCCCTCTCTCTCTCTCTCTCTCACTCTCTCTCCCTCTCTCTTTCTCTCTCTCTCTCTCTCTCTCTCTCTCTCTCTCTCTCTCTCTCTCTCTCTCTCTCTCTCTCTCTCTCTCTCTCTCTCTCTCTCTCTCTCTCTCTCTCTCTCTCTCTCTCTCTCTCTCTCTCTCTCTCTCTCTCTAAGTCCATCCACATCCTCTCCCTCTCCTCTGCCATCTATTTACCATATTCTTTCACTTTATATTATCACCCTCCTCCCTTCCTTCCTTCCATCCATCCTTCCTCCTTACCCTTCTCCCTCTCCTCCCTCCCTCTTTCCCCTCCTTCTCTCCCCTTCTCCCTCTCTTCCCTCCCTCTTCCCCTCCCTCCCTCCCTCCCCCTCCTCCCTCTCCTCCCTCCCTCACTCATTTCTTCCCTCACTCCCTCTCTTCCTTATTTCCCTCCCTTCCTCCTCCCTCCCTCCTCCCTCCCTCCTCCCTCCCTCCTCCCTTTCTCCTTTCTCTTCCTCCCTCCATTCCCCTATTCTCTCTCCTCCCTCACTCCTTCCCTCTTCTCCTTTCCGCCCTCCCCTACTCCCTTTCTTCCCTATTTCCCTCCCTTCTTCCTCCTTCCCTCCTCTCTCCCTCCTTCCTCTTCCTTCCTGCATTCCTCTCTCCTCCCTCCCTCCCTCTTCTCCTTTCCGCCCTCCCCTACTCCCTTTCTTCCCTATTTCCCTCCCTTCTTCCTCCTTCCCTCCTCTCTCCCTCCTTTTTCTTCCTTCCTCCATTCCTCTCTCCTCCCTCCCTCCCTCTTCTCCTTCCCACCCTTTGCGATGAAGCGATTAGTTTGGGCGGGAACCGCGGGGCGGGAGAGAGGGAGGCACCCACCTCTCATACAGAAGAATTAGCGTCGGTGAGGGAAAGGCCAGATTCCCACGTTCGCGACTAACTCCCTAAAAGTGTACGTTTTTCTATGTACGATTATCGCTCAACGATTATCGTTCGTGGCTCAACGATGACCGTCAAACGATTATCTAGAGCATCAATTCTTTGATTTTGATTGGGGCTGTTGAGATGCAAAGGACGAGGTTGATCCTACGAACGCGCTTACCCAAATAGGATGCCAGTTAGAAAGCGCGTCATCCGCCATTGGCCTATGGTAGTTTAATAATCGTAACGATCAAAAGATGCCTTAAGCGGGCGTCATTGGCTCTAAGCATCAGCCAAGTGGAATTGGTAGTTAGGCTGGTCATCGTCATGGTAACATTGGGTCATTAGTTTTGTGCCCCAAAGCAATAAAAAGCCTCTGGAACGACGACCTACAGACATGGAAAGTGAAGTCGGGATATTTGTGTGTCGGGGAGCTCACCTAGTGGAGACATTGTTGCCGCTGTTACATTGACAAATCTTCTTTTATTTCATTTTTATTGATTTATTTTTGTTATTATTAGTATTATTATTATTATCATTATTATTATCATTGTTATTATTATCACCATTATTATCATTATTATTATTTATTATTATTATCATTATTATTATTTATTATTATTATCATTATTATTATTGTTATTGTTGTTGTTGTTATTGTTGTTGTTATTATTATTATTTCTTTTTTCAATGGTGGTTCGTCCTTGGACTTTCATTTTCTTTTGTATCAGATCCTGAAGCTGAATGAAATTATCTAATGTTAGCCAAAATAGAATTTAAAGAATAACTGAAGTGTCTTGGAGAGGATTTTCTCTTCTT
>NC_134785.1:50362555-50367555 GCF_046742065.1 Oratosquilla oratoria | reverse complement strand
GGAAGGATGGAGGGGAGAGGGAAAGGAGGAGGAGAATGGGGTTTGCTACAACGAAATCGAAAAGAATCTTGATGTGGCCATTTTGTTGATGATTTCAGTCTGTTGGTGATAAAAATGGGAGTTTCAATTTTACTTTTTTTTTTTTTGCCTGTGGCTGGAAAAAGAGGAATGTAACGTTTTTTTATTATTATTCTGAATCTCGAGAATTCAAATTGTGTGATATACGACATGACGTCATGTCGGTTGAGCCTAACAGTTCCGTAAGATCAGGAATACGATTGAATAAATGTCAAAATGAAAGCAAAAAACATAAGATACATTAAACAGAATAAGGGAAATAAGAAAATTAGTAAAAGTGAATTAATAACAAGACAAAGAAAATGAGAATAGTCGTTAATCGACGAGAGTGAAGAGGAAGAGAGAGAAAGAGGATTGAGATGGACATGGGAGAGCAAAAGAAGGGGAGGAGGAAGAGTTAGATGTAAAATTCTATCAAGGTGGAGAAGAAAATGGAAGAAAAGAGAAAGAGAAATGGAATACAGAAAAAGTGGAACACAGAGGGAAGAAGAGAACAGACCCAGAAACCAGGTATAACTTAGAGACTTGGGACTGTTAGTGAGTCCTGACCTTAAATCAAGGAAACAATGCATTAGCGCCAGGAATAGAGCAAACAGGGCATTAGGTTTCATTGCTAGGACCGTTACGAATAGAACTGCAGAAGTAATTATCAAAATCTATCTATCGCTAGTTAGACCCATCCTTGACTGTGCGGTGCAGTTTTGGTCTTCGTCCTATAGAATGGAAATAAATTCACTAGAATAAGTACAGAGGAGAATGACCAAAATAATACATGGGATCAGAAATTTACCTTACAAAGAGAGACTTAAGCACCTTAAGCTATACTCTCTGGAAGGACGCAGAGTGAGGGGTGACCTAATATAGGTGTTTAAGTGGATCAGAGGCTCTAACAAGGGTGCCGTTAACAAGGTCATCATATTAAGACAACAGCGCAGGACTGGCAGTAATGGATATAGGCAAAAACTGGTTTACTAATAGGGTGGTTAACGAATGGAATAGACTTAGTAACCATATAGTGAACGATGAAACTATCAGTTGTTTTAAGAAAAGGTTAGACAACTTTATGGATGGGGATGATAGATGGTAATGGACATGGAACTGCCTAGTGTAGGCCTTATGGTCTCTTGCAGTCTCCTTCATTCCTATGTTCTTATTTAACAGAAAAAGGAAAAAGAAGAGATGAAGGAGGAAGAGGAGGAGGAGGAGATTTGAGAAGTAAGAGGAGAACGGGGAGGAGGAGGAAGGAAGAAGAGGGGAAAAGAAAGGAAGAAAAGGAAAGGAGGAGGAGAAGAAGAAGAGGAAGAAAAGATAGGAAGAGGAGGAATATGAAAAGAAGGAGAGACATAGAGAGACCAAGAGACAGAGGTGGGGATGAAGACTGATTGACACATAGATAGAATTTGTGACGCCGATGCGGTATCTTCGTCATGACAATGCACTGCAAGAATACCATCCACGTTTCTAGAATCCTAATGTGATAACAAGAAGGTCGATAGAAATGTAGCTGATGTTCTAGATATTGGGTAACCAAATCTAAACACCACTGTTCTAATCTAGTTAAGCCTTAACTAGAAATATGGGAATGGTGTTGGGGTGGCAAAGATGGTAGTGGAAAATGTCTGCTAAGGAAGAGGATGTCGCAGATGGTGAGGAGAAGTGATGAGGATGGTACAGCTGGTGTTGATGGTGTTGATAGTGATAATAGTACGATGATAGTTGTATCAGTGGGTGGTAGTGTGGTGATGGTGATCGTGATGGTGACAATGGTGGTGACAATAATGGTGACGGTGATAATGGAATGGGAGAAGGAAGAGATTATGACATTATCAGAGAGATCGACCACCAACAACGTTGACCGAGATGAATAAAATCGCCTGGAGAGGACAGCATAACATAAGGAAGAGTCCTACCAGGTAAGGTAGGAGTGGAGAAGAGAGTTGGTTAGCGAGAACGAATGAAGCTCTTCAAGAAGAGGAAGAGGAGGAGAGGTTTGGGTATCGTGGAGTCCAACATTACAGAGTCATGGAAGGCAAATCTCAGCGGAGGAGGAAAAAGACGAAGGAGGAAAAGGGAGTAGAAGGAAGGAAGAGGAAGAGGAAAAAGACAGAGGAGGAAGGGAGCTAGGAGGAGGGAAGAAGAGGAGGAGGAAGAGGAAAATAGATAAATAGATAAAGTAGACCCCAGCCAGCTCTGTGAATATGTGGCCAGGGAAATCAATTGTCATGAGAGCGGATCGTTGATTGCGATTACTTAAGAGAAGAAGAACGGACAAATGTTGACCTTGAAAATAAGGAGATGGGAAGAGGAGGTGGAGGTAGGGAGGGATAAGGAGGCGGGAGGGTGGTAGGGGGTGGAGATGGGGTTAAGTTGAAAGCGTGGGGTGGATTGCTGATGGAGTTGAAGATTGCGTTGAAGATGGAAGCGGGAGTGTACTGGAGGGAGGGAGAGGTGGAGGTGGAGGGAAGATGGAGGGAGGTGGAGGAGATTGGCATTTGGTGGAGCCAGAGACGAGTCGCTTTTGTTAATAAATGTGAAGAAGTCTCAGAAACCCCGAAGGGAACATTGTCATTCCAGAAGCTATATCGGAGCGATGTCGGAACAGGAGGAGGACGAGGATGAAGAAGACGAAGAAGAGGAAGACGAGAAAGAGGACGAGGATGAGGATGAAGAGAAGTCACGAGAGGGGCACCAGGGAGGTGTGGCTTGAATTATTTTTATTCTGGTGAATGTCAGAGGGATTTATTCGCTCCAGAGAATCCATCATCACGAAAGAAAAGAAAAAAAAATCCCTAAAATTCTTTTGGCTCCAATAATTCTTTCCTTTCGAAGGATTTTCATTCCTTCAGTTGAAAAAAAATTCCTAGTCAGCAAATAGAATTGATGACTGAAGTCATGTAACGCCCTCTGGTTAACTTAGAAGATTGTTTCCCGTTTAGAGGAAAACTTTGGACATCAAAGTTTTAACTGAGAAAGAAGTGAAAACAATTGACGAATGATCTTGTTATGGTGAAGCCTAAAGGGAATTTATCACATTGGGCTATTTTTCCTTCGACATTTTACCTCCAACCTCCATCTGAATAACTAGAGTAGGACTTCGCTTACATGAATCTAGACTTTTCTAAGATTTCAACAATGTGTCTAACATTAGATTTACTCGTACAGTTTCTTAGTTCATCAGTCAGCTTTGCTATGTATGAAGGAAATAATTAATTTGATATTTGGATATCTGGAAATAAGATAAGTCGTTTTTACTCAAACAAATTCTCAACAATCGGCACTGGTGAAGACGGTGAAAGCTCAGTGTGATAACCTAATTAGGCGGCTGAGGCCTGTCACCAGGCGATTTTAATCATTCAAGGAAAATCCACATTCGTTTTAGGGTTTAATGGATTTAAACAAGGTTTGCATACAGTGTGTATTTTCCTGGAAAACCTACACTCGTTTTAGGATTTAACGGATTTAAACAAGGTTTGCATCCAAAGTCTGTTTTCCTGTTCCTGATCTTACTAAGTACTGTAAGATCATGTCAACTGAAAAGCTGAGGAGCCTACGCCAGGAGGCGCTGTGTAGCTGCGGCCTAAGGCGTCACGTTTTCCCCTTTTATGCGCCTGGACTGTTGGAACACGGTGACTGCAGTCACTGTTGGGAATCGGAGAGTAGGGTGGGACTCGAACCCACGGTTAAGCAAATGTGAGACAGGTATCCTTCCGAGAAATGGAACAATGATTTGTTGAACAAAATAGTAACTTTTATGTATTCATAGACCTTATTTCTGTCAGTATATTCTCAGACAGGAGAGCTGTCAAAGAAGACAGTGAAGGAGAGGAAATCACTCTCAAGCTGATCGTACATGATCAATATTATTGTGCAATATTCCGTATTGCACAATATTATTGACAGTGTAGGGACGGTTCGTGATGGGTGGGAAGAGAGAGTGATTTCTGGAACTCCTTAGTCTCTACCCAATCAGCAGATGGTGTCGTCAAAGTGGTCAATGATATTGCGCAATACGGAATATTGCGCAATATATTGATCTATTACGGACTTTCAATAACCATCGTTCTCCTTCCCGAAGAGCTTCATCTTCTATTCTTTTGAAAAGGACTTAGCTGAGCAAATGCCCTCATCAAAAGTTGGTCTCGAGGAAGGAACTTATCCAATTTTCTGGTCCGCGAACGAACCCCGAAATCCCCCGTGGGCCGACGGAGCGACGAAGGAACTTAATCAAAAGTCTACGGACAAAATCCGCCCAAAGTTTCAATACACCGATATTAGATACATTCATAATCATATGGCTATAATGGGTCCCGCGGTACCCCAGTGGGTAGCGTGTCGAACTCACGAGCGGGTGGTCGTGAGTTCGATTCCCGGGATCCGATGTGGGCTATGTTGCGTTGGTTCCCGTCAGCCTGGATAGCCGAGTAAGCGACCCAAAATTGACCTGAAAAAGAGAGAGAGAGAGAGAGAAAGGGCTTTGCCCTATCATGGGTTTCTCACTTCCCACTGTTTTGGAGTTGGATAGTGAGTATACACCTAGAGTAACGATGTGTATGCATTTATGCATATATTTTCATAATTATACATTTCCTCCGTTATATAGAAACTGTTGACTGACCTCAGCATACATTCCATAATGCCTTTTTGTCGACCTTGTCACATATGTTCTTCAAGTCAATGAAACCTAAAAAACATCCTCACCATTTCACAAAAACTGGAAAAGGTAAGGTTAACTTAGGTCACATTAGGTCATGATCAGTTACACTTGGTTGCAAATACAGAGAACTTGATAAAGATACTACGAATTTCTTATCTTTTCATCCTCTTTTCAATATCATTCACACGAAAAGCTAAAACTTTGCGATTTGACCTTTGACTGGCTGCAGTTATCCAAAGGAAGTTGGTATAAAATGTTACCGTAACTT
>NC_134785.1:50357555-50360055 GCF_046742065.1 Oratosquilla oratoria | reverse complement strand
GAGCACCAGAAGAAGGAAGAAAACGGGAGGTGGAAGGGGATGTGGAGAGGATGTCAGAAGAAAGAAGAAGACGGGAGGAAGGGGATGTGGAGAGGATGTCAGAAGAAAGAAGAAGACGGGAGGTGGAAGGGGATGTGGAGAGGATGTCAGAAGAAAGAGGAAGACGGGAGGTGGAAGGGGATGTGGAGAGGATGTCAGAAGAAAGAAGAAAACGGGAGGTGGAAGGGGATGTGGTGAGGATGTGGGGTGTGAAATAGGAGGTGGGGGAAGAAGGAAAGGAAAGGGGAAGGGGTAGGCATGAAGGGAAGGGATGGTGGGTAAAGGGGAAGGGAAGGGGAAGGGGTAGGCATGGAGGGAAGGGTGTTGGGTAAGAGGGAAGGAAAAGAGGAAGAATGAATAAAATCGTGGGACGTTAGAAAGGATAAAGTGTGTAAAGTGGGTCACAGGAAGAGAAAGAGAGAGAAGGAGATTATGTAAGAGTTTTAATAGGTTAACTTTTGGCGATTTTATGCGAGCTCATTTGTGTTTGCATGGAAGCATGGGAGAGAGAGAGAGAGAAGAGAGAAAGGGAGAGAAGAAGAAAAGATGAGAGAGAGAAGAGAGGAAGAGAAACAGAGAGAGAAGACGGGTAGATGAGAGAGAGAGAGAGAGACTGAGAGACAAGAAGAGAAATTGAGAGAGAGAAGAGAGGAAGAGAGAGAGAGAGAAGATGAAGAGATAGAGAGAGAGATAAACGACCCGGGGGTCTAAATTTTCTGAAAAGAGAGAAGAGAGAGTTGATGGTGGAGAGTAGAAGGTGAGACTGGTAGAAAGAAAGAAAAGAGAGGTTTGACCGTCCGATTTGCCATAACCTCCCGTGTGAACAATTATCCACGACCTCCCATATCCGATTATATGCGAACAAAACACTCACGTCGTCTAATAGACGAACATTTCATATTTACCACCACTCATGTCGTCTAATACATGAACATTTCATACTCAACACTCATGTCGCATTATACGCGAACATTTCATACTCGTAACACTCATGTCGTCTTATACGCGAATATCTCAGTCTTACCACCACTCATGTCATCTTATACGCGAACATTTCATACTCCTAACACTCATGTCGCCTTATACGCGAACATTTCATACTTGTAGCACTCATGTCGTCTTATACGCGAATATCTCGTATTTATCACTCATGTCGACTTATACGCGAAAATTTCATACTCACTACTCACGTTATTTTATACGTGAACATTTCATACTCGTAACACTCATGTCGTCTAATACGCAAACATCTTGTACTCATCACTCCCGTCTTCTCATACGTCAACATTTCATATCGTCGAGCACTTTCTCCCTCACTTTCTCCCTCTCTGAAGGAGATCTTTTCTCTCTGATAATCTGAATGATATTTTCTTCTTCTTCATTTCGATCTACGCAAGTGGCGGCGCCCGCGCCTTGCATCACGTCCCGTCTTCTTCAGCTTTAACCGCTTAACCGGATTGCCTTGCCTTCATTAACTCGTGTAGGCTGTGGACACACACACACAAGCACACACACACACACACACACACACACACACACACACACACACACACACACACACACACACACACCAACACAAACACACACATATACAATCACACGTACGCACGTGGAAAATATTCTCTCTCTCTCTCTCTCTCTCTCTCTCTCTCTCTCTCTCTCTTCGTGCGTGTGAATGTGTGTGTGTGTGTGTGTGTGTGCGCTTCGTTTTATCCACCCTCTGTCTATATGTACCAGTATACTCTTCTATCCGTTTATCTGTCTGTCTGTTTGTGCATCAATCCATCTGTCTCTCTCTCCGTCTTCCCGTCTATTTATCTATCTGTCTGTCTGTCTATGCTCGCATGTCTCTTTGCACCATCAGCGCCGTCCATGCGTTCCCTCTTCCTCCTCCTCCTCCTCCTCTTCCTCCTCCTCTTCCTCTTCCTCTTCCTCTTCTCCTCAAAGTTGAAGTTCCTTAGTGGTTTTAGAGGAGGTAATTATCGCAGTTAAAGATGGCTTCACTACTAAGCTCATCAACCTACTTGCGCACACACACACACACACACACACACACACACACACACACACACACACACACACACACACCTCGTAGCGTTGTGGTTAGAGCTCTCGTCTGCCACTACGGCGGTCCGGGTTCGACTCCCGCCCAGGGCTGAAATAATTTCAGTATCGCTTCGCTGCGTGGTGTTACTCCAACTCTCGTGGGCGGGGAGTTGGGTGTGTGTGTGCGTGTAAGGTCACAGTATTACCCATAGATCGGTCATACGAGCTCTGAGCTCTCATTCGGGAGGTTAATAACTGTCGATCACGAGTCCAACACGTGATCCAAGACCATGATGAATCACACACACACACACACACACACACACACACACACACACACACACACACACACACACACACACACACACACACACACACACACACACAAACACACATGCACACACACACACACACA
>NC_134785.1:50332555-50352555 GCF_046742065.1 Oratosquilla oratoria | reverse complement strand
ATTAATCCCTAATTAGTATTCCCGGTCACCTTAAACTTGTAAAATCCCTCTTACAAAGGATTACAAAGGGGGAGCATGCCGACAGGAGACCTTTTGGTCCATAACTAGGTCGGATGCAAATATATATATATATATATATATATATATATATATATATATATATATATATATATATATATATATATATATTAATGATAAATCAATAAATCAATGAAAATTATAATTATATAAATAATATTAAACAAAATAAGTAAATAAATAAATAAAGTTGAATAATAAACAAATATTACCTTCATGTCTACCTCTTCCACGTATTATGGTCTCCAAAGATGGAAGCACTGGTTTTATGTTCTCTCTTCGCTCTCCTTCTTCTCTCTTTACCATCTCGTCTTTCTCTCCTCTTTTTCTGGTCTCAGTCTTCTCTCTTTCTGAAAAGAAACTGAAAGAAGTTGAATTAAATTCTAATATTCAGCTAACACGCCTCCAGCCAAATTCTAAGTTACAATTAAAATGAACTGCAAGACTTGGGAGACTTTGTAATTAAGCAGACTTTTTCCACGTGTAACAAAGGCTCGACCAAGGGCCTTAGAATAAATGGACAAGAGCTACAAAGGCCTGGAAACCACCGCTCAAAAAAAAAAAAATCTTGTAAACCTTATTAGTCTTAAAGAATTTGTGACTGAATTGTCTTCTGTATGCATTTTCTTCTAAAGACGATTTTATTCAGGTGATAGCCCCTCGTCTTTTGCAGAGGAAAGTGTAGCTTCTTGAGATAAATAAAATTGTCTATGGACTGACCATAACAAAATATGTGAACGGATCGAAAAATTCAGAACAAAGTTCTTTTGAGTCACCATCATTGGATTCAACTTCTTTCCTAAACTTCTATTCTTAATTCCTCTCTCTCTCTCTCTCTCTCTCTCTCTCTCTCTCTCTCTCTCTCTCTCTCTCTCTCTCTCTCTCTCTCTCTCTCTCTCTCTCTCTCTCTCTCTCTCTCTCTCTTCTCCTTTTAACTCCTTCTCTTCTTTCTTCCTATATTTCATCTCCCACTGTACTCTCTCCTCTATCCTTAAGTATCCTATCTCTCTACTTAATCTCTTTTCCCTATCTGTCCTATCTCCATTCCTATCCTTCTCCCCCTCTTTCATAACCTGTCCTAACTGCCTTCAATCCCAACTAACTATCCTCTCCCCTCCTATTACCCTTCACCCTTTACACCTCTATATCTGTCTTCCCCATGACCCCATCCTCTTCCCCTCTTTCCTCTCTCTCTCTCTCTCTCTCTCTCTCTCTCTCTCTCTCTCTCTCTCTCTCTCTCTCTCTCTCTTTCTCCCTCTTCCCTCTGCCCCTCTTCATCTCTCCCCTCCCTCTCTCCCTTCTCTCTCTCCCCGTCTTCCCCTCTTCCCTCTTCCCCTTTCCCCTCCTTCCCCCTCTCTTCCCCTGTCCCTTTCCACCCTCTTCCCACTTCTCTTCCCCTTCTACCCATTATCTCACCTCCCCCTTCCCTTCTCCTGTTCGCTCTCTCCCCACCTCCTCTTTCCCCTCTCCTTTCATCCTCTCTTCCCCTTCACCTCCCCCATTTCCCTCTCCTGTTCGTCCTCTTTCCCCACCTCCCCTTTCCCCTTCCCTTTCATCCCCTCATTTCCCCTCTCTGCCTCCACCATCCTCCTTCCTTTGCCTCCTACCTCCTCTATGATCTCTTCGTTCTCTCTCCCCTATTTTGATCTGCCTCTCTCTCTCTCTCTCTCTCTCTCTCTCTCTCCCCACCTCTCTCTCTCTCTCTGTATTCACACTCCTGAATGTTCGCGTGTTTGCCTAGTTCGTGAGGCCGCGGTCTTGCGTAAACGTGAGATGTTCCTGTGTAGGCTTCATTACAGCCCAAGCTGCTGATGCTGCTGATGCTGCTGATGCTGCTGATGCTGCTCCTCCTCTCTGCAGATGCTTGGGCAGTAAGAACACCTCTTGGTTCCCACGTGGATCCTGTGAATACTTCTTTCTTTCTTTCTTTCTTTCTCTCTTTCTGTCTTTCTTTTTTTCTTTTTCGCCTTTCTTTTTTTATTTCTTTTTCTTCTTTCTTTCTTTTGCCTTTCTTCTTTTTCTTTCTTCTGTCTTTCTTTCAGTCTTTCTTTCAATCTTTTCTTTCTTTCTTTCAGTCTCTTTCCTTCTTTCTTTCTTTCTTTGTCTTTATTTTTCTTCCTTTCTACCTTTCTTTATTATTTTCTTTCAGTTTCTTTCTTTCTTTCATTCTTTGCTTTGGCTGTAGCAGAGCCATACAATCTAGATATCACTCGGTATGTGGTTTGTTGTCCGCACACTATAGCTTCGAGGAACCCACAATTTCTTTTTTAATAAGAATCATGACTTTCATGGTGATTATTTCCAAAATGTGCCTAACATTAATGCCAAAACAAAACCATACACACGTTCTTAGCATATAGATTACTGTAAGCACATGTAGTTGATCAACCAAGTATACATGTATAGATAGATATAGCTATAGATATAGATATAGATATAGGTATAGATATAGATGTAGATAGAGATATAGAAATCGATGTAGCACTGGACATGGACATATAGATGCAGATAAATAGACATATACGTCATTAAAAAGACAAATTTAGCAAATATCGAAAACAAAAATTAGAGGATATTGTGAAATCTAGAGAAGCTCGCAGACAAAACAAGCCAAGCCAAGCCAAGCTAAGACAAGCGAAAGGAAAACGGGAAGCGAATGATGGAGCGAGGCGAAGCGAGAGAAAGCGAACAGAAATAGAAAGGCGAAACAAAAGAAACTCAAGAAAGAAGAAAGGGCGCCGTTGGTGTCAACAAGGAAAAGGACAAAATGGCGGTATTAGTTTGAGACAAAGATGGAGTGCGATAAGAGATTAGATACGTACATACATACATACATACATACATACATATACCAAAGGCTGTTTCCCACTTACATGGGAGGTAGCCGAAAAACAAAGGTATAGAAACTACTCTCACCCATTCTATCCCCATGGAATGGCGGTATTAGCTTGAGATAAAGATAGAGTGCGATAAGATATTAGATACATACATACATACATACATACATACATACATACATACATATATACATACATATACCAAAGGTTTTTTCCCCCTTACAAGGGAGGTAGCCAAAAAACAAAGGCATAAAAACCACTCCCACCCATTCCATCCCCATCACACTCCACTCCCCTCCACCCTCTTCCCTCCCTCTTATCTTGGCACCTCCTGGATGACGGGTCATCCCTGCATCTTGTCCACTGCCTAGATGGAGGATGAGATGGATGAGCAATCGTTGTGTGTGTGTGTGTGTGTGTGTGTGTGTATGTGTGTGTGTGTGTATATGTGTGTGTGTATATGTGTGTGTGTGTGCGTGTGTATGTGTGTGTGTGTTTATGTGTGTGTGTGTGTATATATATATGTGTGTGTGTGTGTGTGTGTGATGTGTGTGTGTGTGTGTGTATATATGTGTGTGTGTGTGTGTGTGTGTATATGTGTATGTATATGTGTGAGTGTGTTTATGAATATATATATATATATATATGTGTGTGTGTGTGTATGTGTGTGTGTGTGTATGTGTGTGTGTGTATGTGTGTATATATGTGTGTATGTGTGTGTGTGTGTGTGTGTTTGTATATGTGTGTTTGTATATGTGTGTGTTTGTGTGTGTGTGTGTCTGTGTGTGTGTGTGTGCGCGCGCGCGCGTATCCTTGTATGTGTATGTAGTACATAAAGAAATCAAACACCAAACATGATTCAATTTGTTCTACATTATTAAAAAAAATCCAGATACACTACACAGTACATGCATTGAAATACATGAATACATAATTTCAATATACATTAAGATTTCCTTGAAATTATATGACAGAGACGCGCAAAGATAATTCCGAGATGAATTTATAATATCTGAGCAAAATATTATTATTATTATTATTATTATTATTATTATTATTATTATTATTATTATTATTATTATTATTATTATTATTATTATTATTATTATTATCATTATTATTATTATTTACCCTTCACTGGGGTCCTCTCTTCTTCTTCGTTCTCTCTTTCTTTTTCTCTCAGTAAAGTGTTTCCTCTACCTGTCCTCTTTCTTTCCATGCTCTTTTCCGTGAGGTAACGTTTACCACCGAAGAGGCACCACGGAAATTAACCAATTCCCTCATCAGAAGCCAAAGTAAAAGAGTAACTGGTACTCGGTATTTAAGGGGTTGCTCTTGGTAGACTATCAACTCTTTGCTACCAAGAGAGAGGGTGGGGGGTGGGGTTCCACGGATATGAATAGAATCCTCTGTAGGCAGCGAGACTGAAAGAAAGTCTCACCCGGTATTGAAGAGGTTCTAAGCCTTCGGAGATGTTCCTCCGAAGGGTTCTGTGTTCCCTGAATCCCTTATCGCAGTATTACGTAATAGATTCTGCAGCTATTCTGGATTCGCGCGGGGAGGAATGATTTCGATTACAATTCTTTCGCTTCCGGGATCATCCTAACGTCAGAAAGTCTTTGGTATATAATGAAATCCGAATTTTATGGTCTAACAGAAGTCACAAACACGCTGCATTGCGTTCGAATAGCTTATGACGGAAACGAAGATTTTTTTTTTAGGGGGAATCTCTAGTCAATATGCTTTATCATTGTAAATAATTTCAACTCACTCTCATCTGAGAGAGGATCCTTTGGATGTGATCTTCCTTCTCCGTTTTTCTGAAGGAGGGCGCTCAAGGCCAGACGTCTCACCAGAAGAAAGAAAACGGAGTTCTTCGGCTCTCCTTTCTGCTTCGACTTCGTTCTTCTGTTCTTGCGGCGACTCTTTCTCTTGTCGGTGTTGTCTTCGTCTGTCCCGCCAGTCTATGCAATCGTGGCTGTTATCACCTTCTTCTTTCTTATCATCCTCCAACTCTTCATCTTCCACTTCCTCTTCCTCTTCCCCTTCCTCATTCTCTTTCTCCTCCTCTTCCTCTTTCTCTTTCTCTTCTTTTTTTCTGTTTCTATTCTTCCTTTTTCCTACTTCTCTCTCTTCCTCCTTCCCTTCTTCTTTTCTTTCTCCTCTCCTCTCTCTTTCTTCTTTGCTTTCACTTTTTTTCTCCTTGTACTTTTCTTTCTCCTTCTCCTCATTCTCCATCTCTCTCCATCTCCTCCTTCTCCTTCTCTTTTTCAATTTCCTCCTTCTCCCTCATCCTTCTCCATCTCCTCCTCTTTCTCCTTCTCGTTCTCCCTCTCCTTATCCTTCTTCATCTCTCCTCCTACTCCTCCTCTTCCTCCTTCTCTTACTCCTTGTCTTTCTCCTTTTCCTTCTCTTTCTCCTCCTCCTCCTCCTTTTCCTTTTCCTTCTCCTTTTCCTTCTTTTCCTTCTTCTCTTTTTCCTTCTACTTCCTTCCTCCTTCTCCTTCCCTCTTTCTCCTTCTCCTTCTCCGTCTCCCTTTTCCTCTCTTTATCCTCCTCCTTCTACTCATTTTCATCCTGCACGCACCAAGCCGAGGCTATAGCCATCCAGAGGGGCCTGGAGAACCCTATGATCATGCGATCCGGTCCTGTAGTAATACACACGGGGGACTCGAAGTCTGTTATTGATAGACCGGGACACCTTCGAACCAGCGATAACACTTGAGTCCTGGCATCTATCCTTGCTCTCCTCCGGAAACTCCAGCTGCAAGGCAGAAGCGTGAGTCCAGCTGGGGACCGAGTTATGTCAGTATCCAGAGGGATGAGAGGACTGACGAGACTAGGACATGAGCTCATAAGGGACTCACGGTTGATGTTGGCGTTTCTTAGACCAGGGATCGGCTCAAAAAACCCTAACTCTAGTCCGAACACAGGTAGAATGGTTCCTCCAGCACAGACTGGAAACAGAAAACAAGGACTGTGGGTCACAGCGTACGTTCCAGCCGCGCCCTAGAGTTCATTTCCATCAGGTGCTGCTTCGTAGACTCCGCCTAGAGCAGTGGTTCTCAACACGTTTTTTTCGTGTACTCCACACTTATGAATTGCTGTTCTTCATCCTCCATGAGATCACTTCATCACTAAAACCAATCGCTCTGTATCCACTTACAACCACTAGTTTCCGAATCGTGGACTCCACTTTTGAAATTCTGTGGCCTCCCAAGGGGTCACGGATCCTAGGTTAAGGACCACTGGCCTAGAAGATCACTCTCTTGTGGGTCGAATTCCGTAGCGCCCATGACGACCAGCGGTGTCAGCACTGTCAGACAGGTCGAAAATGCTGAACTGTAATACAACCTGAGCGATTGTACTCACACTGGTCCGGACGAAGGACATCGTGAAGCATCTCTACCGGATGCAGAGCCCATATTGAACCGCGTCGGATAGGAGAGTGTCCCCCCACCCCCTCGCCACTGGCCGTAATACCGTTTGGGTGACCGTTCGCTCACCCTCCAGGAGGGGGCAAATAGTCTTAAGCCCGTGAAGGAGGGGGAGAGGGTGTTCCGTCACCCAAACTTAATTATCAACATCTCCTTTTCCTCCTCATTCTCTCCCTTTTCCTCCTCGTCCTCCTCCACTTTTTCCTCCCCCTTACTCTCCCTTTTCCTCCTCCTCCCCTACTTTTCCTCCTCCTTGTGCTCCTCTTTTTTCCTCCTCCTTCTCTACTTTTTCTTCCTCCTCCCCTACTTTTCCTCCTCCTTGTTCTCCTCTTTTTCCCTCTCTTTCTACTTCTACTTTTCCTCCTCTTTCTCCTTCTCCTTCTCCTCCTCTTTCTCCTTCTACTACTTTTTCACCTCTTTCTCCTTCTTCTACCTTTCCTTCTCATTTACATTCTCCTTCAACTTCTCCTTCTCTTTCTCCTTCTTTTCTTTATTCTCCTTATTCTCCTTCTCCTTCTCCTTTTTCTTTTCTTTCTCCTTCTTCTTCTGCTCCTTCTCCTTCTCCTTTTTCTTTTCTTTCTCCTTCTTCTTCTGCTCCTTCTCCTTTTCCTAACCCTTCTCCTTCCTTTCCTACTCCTAATTCATCTTCTACTCCTCCACTTCCTCCTCCTCCACTACCATCTCAAATTTCCTCAATTTCTCCTTCTAATCCTACTTCCCTTTCCTTTCCTCCTGTTTCTCCTCCTCCTCCTCCTCCTTCTCCTCCTCCTCTTCTTTCTCCTCTTCCTCCTCCTCTTCCTCCTCTTCCTCCTCTTCCTCCTTCTCTTCCTTTTCCTGTCGTTCCCTCTGATTCTTCTGGCCGCCTCGGGAGTCGTAATGAGAGGCAACCCAATTGCATTCGGGTTTCGCATTTCCTTATTTATTTTGCGGTCGCTAACGACGTTCCATAGAAGTCGTTAGAAGGCAGCCCTCTTATATATATATATATATATATATATATATATATATATATATATATATATATATAAATATATATATATGAGTGGAAGGGTGGTGAGATAAACACCGAGTAATGTTGGAGTGTAAATTTACTGACGTTTCGTCCTTAACAGGACTACTCTGAAGAAGTCCTGTTAAGGACGAAACGTCAGTAAATTTACACTCCAACATTACTCGGTGTTTATCTCACCACCCTTCCACTCATTCTGTCGTCCTTCTGTCCAATATATATATATATATATATATATATATATATATATACATATATATACATATATATATACATATATATATATATATATATACATATATATATATATAATATGCTCCACCGCAAGGACTCGAACCTTTGCCTTAGCGACTGCTTATCATGAAGCAAAGACGATAGCTTTGAGCCAACGAGACCCTACAAAGGAAACGACCTGGACTACAACCTGGTAGTTCCCCAATGGCATATGTATATGTACACATATATATATATACATATATATACACATATATATATATATATATATATATATATATATATATATACTATATATATGTATGTATGTATATACATATATATACACATATATGGGATGGGTTACTCACTAGAGACCAGAGTAAAAGGACTCAGATTTTTTTGAACGACGTCTGATGAGTTAGCTTATCTGGAATGTTGGCGTTTCGTCAGCGGTCGTCGTCGTCGTCGTCGTCTTTTGACTCCAAAGTAGGAATCGGGAATTGTGGGAATGTTGGCTCCAGCTGCCATCGCGCCCGCCTGGTCGAGCTTCGGGGCACAACTCAGCCGAGCAGGAAATGAACTTGATAATAGTTATTATGGTAGTTGAGAGAGAGAGAGAGATGGAGAGAGGGAGGGAGGGAGGGAGGGAGAGAGAAATAGAGAGAGAGAGAGAGAGGGACAGAGAGAGAGAGAGAGAGGGACAGGGAGAGAGAGAAAGAGAGTGAAGGAGGGAGTGAGGGAGAAACAGAGAAATACAGATAGAGAGAGAGAAAGAGCGAGGGAGAGAGAGATAGTTGAGAGCGAGAAAGAGAGAGAGAAAGAGAGTTAGAGGCAGAGTGGATGAAAACAGAAAAGTTACAGAGAAAGAAGCACAGACAGATACACAGACTAATTCGATGACCATCGGGTCTGACAGACAGACATACAGACAGGCGTACAGACAGCAGCTGAGGAGGCTACCTGGATAGAAAAAGAAAAACTACACAGGAAACAGACACACAGACAGACAGACAGACAAGACGGTCTGTTTCCAAGTCACGAAGAAGAAGGAGAAGGAGTTTGCTGAGGCCGCCCCGTCCAATTGTCGGTCAGAGGAGAGGAACGGACGAGAGAACCCCGGGGGAAGGGGGGAGGGGGGTGAAGTAAAGGGTGGGAGAGAGAGGGGGAGGGGCAGGGGGACGGGGGTGAAATAAAGGATGGGAGGGGGCGGGGGAGCGGGGAGGTGGGTGAAATAAAGCGTGGGGGAGAGAGGGGGAGGGGGAGGGGAGTGAAGTAAATGGTGGGAGAGGGCGGGGGTGGGGGGTGGTTGGGTGAAGTAAAGGGTGGGAGAGATAGGGGGGAAGAGGGAATGAGGGAGGGAGAGGGTGGGAGAGAGGGGGAGGGAAATGTAGAATGAAGGAATGAGAGGAAAATAGAAGGAAAGGGAGAATGGAAGAGGTAGAGGGGAAGGGAGAGGGTGAGAGAGAGGAGGAGGAGGGAAAAGTGGAAGGAGGTAGAGGAGAGGATAAGAGGTAGGACATGTGAGGGAAGAGGGGAGGTGGGGAAGGAAATTCGAGAAAAAGAAAGAGAGAGAAAAAGAAATAGAGAGGGAGAGAGAGATAGATGGAGAGAGAGAGGGATAGAGAGAAAGTGAGAGAGAGAGAAAGAGAGAGAGAGAGAGGGAGGGATAGAAAGGGAGAGAGAGAGAAAGAGAGAGAGAGAGGGATATATGGTATATATATATAGAGAGAGAGAGAGAGAGAAGGAGAGAGAAATAGATAATAGGTTTATATATACAGTAGATAAGGAAACTGAGAAAAAATATAAGAGAGAGAAAGAGAGAGAGAGAGAGAGAGCCGGCTTTGGCACCCCACGGAGTGCCACTGTGTGTAGCCCCGTGGATATCCTTCTTGGTGTTGATTACAATCCCGGAGGGAACCAGAGAACAATTAGACCCTTTGGCGACAAAAGTCGGCGTCAGAAAATTGGCACCGGGTGTGTTTGTGTTGCAAATAAGTGTTATTGTGAGGAAGGCCGTAACAGCCCGTACGTGTGGGCGTGATTCCTGATGGGCGTGAGGGGCTTTGTGCGTGTCAGGGCGTGGGCGAGGTCATTATGGCGACAGGCGTTTGTATTTTCCGCGAGTGTAAACATTCTTTTATATGTCATAAACATTCTATTATATGTTGAGGTCCGTGTTACTCATTAGGCTGTCACGGAATACTCCCCCCTTCCCCCCTCTCACCCTCCCCCCTCCCCCTTCCCCCTCTCCCCCTTCCCCCTCTCCCTCTTCCCCACCTCCCTATCCCCCTCACCATTACTCCCCAACACCCTCTCTCCTCTTCCCCTCCCCCCTCCCTCGCCCCTTCACCCTTCCCACTCTCCCCTTCCTTTCCCCCTCTCCCCTCCCCCTCACCCTTCCCCCTTTCCCCTCTCCCCTCCCCCTTCACCATTACCCCTGACCTCCTCTCTCCCTTTCCCCTCCCACACCTCTCTCCCCTCCCCCTCCCCCTCTCCCCCTCACCCTCTCCCCCTCATCCCCCAACCCCAGCCCCTCTCCCTTCCCCCTCACCCTCACTCTTCCCTTTCCCTCTCTCCCCTCTCCCTTCCCAACCCCCTCTCCCCTCCCCCTCTCCCCCACCTCCCCTTACCCTCACCCCACCTACCCTTCCCTTTTGGAAACGCTCATCGAGTGGGGGGAGGGAGAGCTTCTATGAATGGACCTCGTTTAGGTTCACCTCCCCCGTGAGTAAGTGGGTGAGTGGGAGGCTACGCCAGCGAGGTGTCATTAAAAGCCCAATTACAGGTTGTTAGTCGCGACCTTGTACCGATGATGAGTGGGTGGGAAAGGGGGGGAGGGAGGGAGGGGAGGGGGAAGTGGGAGGGGAGGGCGACCATCATTAGACCTCAGTATTTTATTTCATTTTTTTTTTTTTCAGTGTCCTTCGATATTTTTGTTTTCTTTTGCGAATTTATTTTTATTTTTGTTTTTGTTTACAAAATTATATTGATGCAACGACGAGGAAAGATAAATTTACGTTACATAACTCCGAAATATCATGGGTCAGTTTTTGGTGTCCTCAATTATTCTTCGACAGTTTCATAATATTGTATATTCATTTATTCATTTTTTCATTTATCTTCTACATATTTTTCGAAATGTATTGAAATTCTGAACCTGGTTGTAATATAAACATTCGTTCCCTTTGATGAAGATATACATCTTTATACAAAAGAAAAAACATATTTTGTTTGAATATAGGTCATATGAAAAAAATGTAACAGTTACTTAATAACTAATACGCTTTCGAAACTTTGTACACAAAGTACAAATTGAACCTTAGTACAAATATTTATTTTGGCTGCAAATGTTCTCAGACTTTATTACAATAACTTATTTATTATTATTATTATTTTTATTCATCTATTTGTTTATTTAATTATCTATTTGTCGTTACTATAACCATTTTCCTTAACTAGACTAAGAACCCTTGCATCTGATATCATCGGAATGGCTAAGGGTCTAAAGTAGGGTTCGAATCTCGCACTCATCTTCGATTTCCAGCAGTTCAAATGTATAGGGCCAAGGTGACAGCTTTGGCCGCAGCTACTCAGCGCCTCCTGGCGTAGGCTCCTCAACTTCTTTTTTCTTCTATTCATATATACACGTTTCTTTATATACGTATCTATGTATTTGTGTTGGGTGTGTGTGCGTGTGTCTATGTGTGTGCATGTGTGTATGTGGGTGGGTGTGAATGTGTGTCTATGTGTGTGCGTGGGTGGGTGTCTGTGTGTGCGTCTATGTGCGTGTGTGTGTGTGTGTGTGTGTGTGCGTCTATGTGCGCGGGTGTGTGCGAGTGTGTATATGTCCGTATGTGGGTGGGTGTGTACGTGTGTCTATATGTGTGCGTAGGTGTGTGTCTGTGTGTGCGTCTACGTGTGTGTGTGTGTGTGTATTTGTGTGCGTCTATGTGCGTGTGTGTGTGTGCGTGTGCGTGTGCGTGTGCGCGCGCGTCTATGTGCGTGGGTGTGTGTGTGTGTACATCTAAGTGCGCGGGTGTGTGTGTGTTCGCGTCTATGTGTGTGTGTGTGTGTGTGTGTGTGTGTGTGTGTGTGTGTGTGTGCGTGCGTGCGTCTATATGCATACGTGGGTGTTCGTGCGTTAGATCATCAATATTCTTTATTTCTTAATTAAATTTCCTTCGTATGTTTCTCTGGCACTGTTTACTCGTTTTCTTTTCTTAGTGCTTCTAATTTCATCCTCTCGTTTCCTTTCTTCTCTCTTACCTCTGTTTCCTCCTTTCTTTCTATTTCTATTTTCTTCTTCTTCTTCTTCCATTTATCCTCTTCTTTGTTTGGCTTCAATTGTTATTATATCTATTGTTTATTCATGTAGCAATTACTTCCCCAGTTCTCGTCCTTTTTCTCCTCCTCCTTTCCCTCCCCTCCCCTTCCCTCCCCCTCCCCCTCTATTCCATTTCCATTACCTCTGTCCCTTCTTCCTCCCCGCCCCCCTTCTTCCTCCTCCTCCTCCTCCTCCTCTTCCTCCTCCTCCTACTCCTCCTCCTCTCCCCCCCACTCCCTCCCCTTCTCTTCCCCTCTCCCTCCATTCTGTTTCCATTACCTCTGTCCTTCTCCCTCCCCGCCCCCCTCCACCTAACCCTCTCCTCTCCCCCCGTGTCCTTCCCACTCTCATTCCCCCTCCTCCTCCTCTCCCTCCCACTCCCTCCCCTCCCCCTCACCTTGGCCTCTTTCTCCACCTTATACCTTCGTTAGAGTATCATTATTTCCTTCCATGTGAGACGCAAGACTTCTCCTGTGTCCCCTCCCCTCCCCCCCCCCGCTTCGTCCTTATACCTCCTGATTCTCCGAAGTCTTCCATTTCTTCTGTCTTCGTCTTCTACCTCGTCTCCTCACTCAGCCTCCACCTCCTCCGTCTTCAGTGGATTCTCGCATTACAGTTCTGTCTTGCTGTCTTCATTAGTAGCTTTGCTCCTGGCAGACTCTACCGGTTTTTCCTTCTGGTAGATTCTCTCACAGTCTAGTTCTTGGAAGACACGCTGTCAGTCTTGATCCTTTCAGACCCTCTCCCTCCGTGTTCCCGGCAGAATCCCCCGGTATTTCTTCTGGCAGACTCTCACAGTCGAGTTCCTGGAAGACACCCTGACAGTCTCGCTCCTTCCAGATCCTCCTCCCTCCTTGTTCCCGGCAGACTCTCCCGGTCTTTCTTCTGGTAGATTCTCTCCCAGTCGAGTTCCTGGAAGACACGCTGACAGTCTCGCTCCTTTCAGACCCTCCCCCTCCGTGTTCTCGGCAGACTCTTCAGGTCTTTCTTCTGGTAGACTCTCTCCCAGTCGAGTTCCTGGAAGACATACTGACATTCTTGCTCCTTCCAGACCCTCCCCCCTCCGTGTTCCCGGCAGACTCTCCCGCTTTTTTCTTCTTGCAGACTCTCTCCCAGTTGAGTTCCTGGAAGACACGCTGTCAGTCTTGATTCTTCCAGACCCTCCCCCCTCCGTGTTCCCGGCAGACTCTACCGGTCCTTCTTCTGGTAGACTCTCCCAGTTGAGTTCCTGGAAGACACGCTGTCAGTCTCGCTCCTTCCAGACCCTCCCCCCCCTATGTTCCTGGCAGACTCTCCCGGTCTTTCTTCTTGTTGCAGACTCTCTGTTGTGTCTCCACTTTAGTTGTCCCTAGGCTTGAGTGACCTCTATTGACCCTCAAGTGAGTTCTTGAGTGTCATCTGTTCAAACTAAATGTCTTCTTGCGCTTCCCACTTCCTTCTTACTCTTCCTCCCACGCTTCCTCCTTTTCTTTTCTTCCTCCTCCTCGTCCTCCTCATGTTCGTACTCTTCTTTTTCCTCCTCGCTCTTCTCCTCTTTCTCCTCCTCGACTTTCTCGTTTTGTTTCCCCCTATTCCGTTTCTTCCTCCTCTTCCTCCTCTTCCAATCTCTTCCAATATCTTCCTCCCTACTCTTCCTCTCCTTCATCCTTATCCTTTTCGTCCTCTTTCCCCGCATCTTCACCCTCCTCCTACCTTCTCCTCCTCTTCTACTGCCCTTTCTCCATATAATTCAAAAACCCTTTTTTACACCTAATCAGATTATTTGCCAATTCACAATTTTCACTTTCTTTGCATGACGTGATGTTGACTCAAGTATCCTTTCTGTCTCGTTTACAACCGTCTTTGCTCGTCGACTCGTATTTATAAGTCAGGTGCTCATGTTATTTCATGTTATTTCTCCACCAATCTCAGGTCTCGAATTTTGTCTTTCCTGGAATTTGCTTCTTGATCCAACACCAGCGGGTTTTTGTGAACGTGTTGACACTGTTCTCTGTGATTGCTCCTTCTTGTTTTTCGTTCCGTTTCGTAAAGTTTCATTCATTCGCGTTCACTTTGTCTCGTTCATCTTGGCTTACTCTTTGACATTCGCTCCTACTCCTACTCTTTGTGAGTCACATTCCCTCTCAAATATGTTTATTTGTTATCTGTATATAACCTAGTTCTTGGTTTGGTCTAGTATTTAGAAACTTTACAAAGTATCTTAATCTTTGGATTTCGTAGACGTGAAAAAAATAACATCGATAAGATTTGTTGTGCAATGTGTACCACCATAAGCAGGGCTGTCAACCATTCCAGACTTGTCGAAATCCTTCGTCTTCTTCTTGCATTTGGGTCGAATGCAGACGAGAAGAGTCTGCAACATCTTCCTCTCTCTCTCTCTCTCTCTCTCTCTCTCTCTCTCTCTTTTCCTCTCTTTCTCTCTTGTTGTTATTTCAGTTTTCCATTATTTTGCATTGTTCCTTACCTTCCCTATCTCGTTTCTGTTTGCCCATGTTTTTCTTCTTATTTTTCTTTTTTCGTTGGTCAAAGTTTCCTCCTCGTTTCTTCTTCTTCTTTTTCTTCTTCTTCTTTTTCCAATGGTCAAAGTTTCTTCCTCGTTTCTTCTTCTTCTTCTTCTTCTTTTTCCAATGGTCAAAGTTTCTTCCTCGTTTCTTCTTCTTCTTCTTCTTCTTTTCCCAATGGTCAAAGTTTCTTCCTCGTTTTTTTCTTCTTCTTCTTCTTCTTCTTCTTCTTCTTCCAATGATCAAAGTTTCTTCCTCGTTTCTTGTTCTTGTTCTTGTTCTTGTTCTTCTTGTTCTTCTTCTTCCAATGGTCATATTTTCTTCCTCGTTTCTTCTTCTTCTTCTTCTTCTTCTTCTTTCTTCTCCTTCTTCTTCTTCTTCTTTTTCTTGTTGTTGTTGTTGTTCTTCTTCTTCTTCTTCTTCTTCTTCTTCTTCTTCTTGAGTTTTCCCTTTTCGTTTTATCCTCTCGTCCCACTTTCCAGACTTTAGTTTAATCTGTTTCTCATTCGTTCTTTTTCTTCTTGAATTCTTCCATCCTTTTCCTCACCTCTCTCGCATCACGGTAATCTCTGTCTACACTCTACCACTTTCTCTTTTTTTTTTTTTTTTTGTCGAATTCTCTTTTATTTTCTATTACTCGTCCTCATACTATTTCTCTTTTTATTTCTCTTTTTATTCCTTTTTCTTTTTCTCTTTCGCTTTCTCTTTTTTTGCTCTTTCTCTTCCTCTTTTTATCTTTCTCATTCTCTTTTTTCTTGCTCTTTCTTTTTCCCTATTCTCTCTTTTTCATTCTCTTCCTTCTTTTTCACTTTTTCTTTTTCGTTCTCTTTTTCTTTATTTTTTCTCTCTCTTTTTCTTTCTTTTTCTCTTTCTCTCTTTTTCATTCAATTTTTTCTTTCACTCTATCTTATTTTTTTCTCTATCTCCTTCTCTTGCTCTTGTTTCTCTCTTTCTATCTGCCTTACTTTTCAATTCCACCTCTTTTTCTTTTTCATGTTCCTATCCCTCTCCTCCTCCTCCTCCTCCTCCTCCTCCTCCTCTTCTTCCTCTCACGAGCCAACACGTTCCCATTGATTCTCTTTATATTTCTATCTCCTACTGGCCCTAATTGCTCTTCCTTCTCTCTCTCTCTCTCTCTCTCTCTCTCTCTCTCTCTCTCTCTCTCTCTCTCTCTCTCTCTCTCTCTCTCTCTCTCTCTCTCTCTCTCTCTCTCTCTCTCTCTCTCTCTCTCTCTCTCTCTCTCTCTCTCTCTCTCTCTCTCTCTCTCTCTCTCTCTTTCTTTTTCTTTCTCTCGTTTTCTCTCGTTTCCTCTCTCTCTCTCTCTCTCTCTCTCTCTCTCTCTCTCTCTCTCTCTCTCTGTGTGTCTATCTATCTATCTATCCTCTCATGTGTGAGCGTGTGCATGCGTCCATGTATCTGTGTGTTCCCTCTTCCATTTTTTCCATTTTTTCTCTCACTCTATTTTCACCTTTCTTTGTCTTCTTTCCCTCTCCTCCCTGACCTCAAAATAGACCTGGGAAAAAAGTCAGTTTATCTCCCACACCTTCCCTCGCCCCTTTCTCCCCCTCCCCCCATCCCCCCGTCCCTCTCCATCACGTTCCTCCTCGCCCCTCGCCACGCGCCCCTCGCCCCACGCCCCTCGCCCTCCTTCGGGGGCGACGTAAGTGGGTTTATTTGCAACCGTCGCAGACACTCGATCCTTTTCCGTTGACTCTTTCCAGTAACGAACCTCGGAAATTCGTCCATCTCTGTTTCACACCTCCGCGACGGAGACACACATTGTGTGTGTGTGTGTGTGTGTGTGTGTGTGTGTGTGTGTGTGTGTGTGTGTGTGTGTGTGTGTGCGTGTGTGTGTATTCACCTTGGTCTTTGAATCACCTACTGGACTCGTGATCGACAGCTATTTCCCTCCCGGAAGAGAGCTCAGAGCTCGTATGACCGATCTATGGGTAATGCTATGACCTTACACACACACACACACACACACACACACACACACACACACACACACACACACACACACACACACACACACACCCCTAACTCCCCGCCCACGAGAGTTGGAGTAACGACTCGAAGCGCAGCGATACTGAAATTATTTCAGCCCTGGGCAGGATTCGAACCCGGACCGCCGTAGTGACAGTCGCAGACTCTACCAAACGCGCCACCGTGTGTGTGTGTGTGTGTGTGTGTGTGTGTGTGTGTGTGTGTGTGTGTGTGTGTGTATGTGTTTACCTGGTTGTATCTACCTAGTTGTTTTATACGGGAAGGGGAGCTATGCTCGTAGTGCCCCGTCTTTGTATCTCCCAGCATCTATTGTGTTCTCAAATTCTTGTATGGTATTTGCACACTGTTGCCTCGTCCAATTTGTTCCAGACATCCACCACTCTGTGTGGAAATATATATATATATATATATATATATATATATATATTTTTCACATCTCTTCTATAACTATCCTTTCTGAGTTTCTTTTCATGTCCACTTGTTTTTCTTTTATCCCACTTCTGTGTGTGTGTGTGTGTGTGTGTGTGTGTGTGTGTGTGTGTGTGTGTGTGTGTGTGTGTGTGTGTGTGTGTGTGTGCACGTGTGCGTGCACATGCGCAAATATATCCTTTTCCTTGCGTGCGTCTTTGTGTGTAAACATAATCCAATCAGTCACTTGAGTCAAATAACATTGGCAAGCTTCCAGGCTGTCTCCAGATCCATCTTCACCTTTGTCCTATCGACCTCGACCACTCTGGGTCCTCTCTCTCTCTCTTGGAGATGATCCTGTGAGCAGGGTCACATGAACCGTTGTGCTTTGAGCAGGAGCTCAGAGCTAAGGCAATTTACTTGTATTGAGTGATTCCTGGATTGAAATATGATTGCTCTCGAGAGGCTTTCAAGTTAAGGCGATCAGACAAAACTTGAGGACTGTGATGAGGATTTAAGTCAATTTCTCTCTTTCTCTTTCTCTTTGTCTTTGTCTTACTCTTTCTTTTTGTTTTTGTTTTTCTATTTTTCTTTCTCTTTCTCCATCTCTTTCCATTTTTTTTTGCTCTTTCTCTCTATTTTTTCCTCTTTCTCTCTCTTTCTCTTATTTTTCCTCTATCGCCTTCTCTTTCCTTTCAATTTCCCTTCAAATTTCATTTCTTTTTTTTTCATCTCCCCTCTTCCTCCTTCTCCACCTCTTCCTCCTCCTCCTCTTCTTCCTCTCACGAACCGACACGTTCCCATCGCTTCCCTTTATATTTTTATCTCCTCTTACTGGCTCTAATTGCTCTTCCTTCTCTCTCTCTCTCTCTCTCTCTCTCTCTCTCTCTCTCTCTCTCTCTCTCTCTCTCTCTCTCTCTCTCTCTCTCTCTCTCTCTCTCTCTCTCTCTCTCTCTCTCTCTGCTCTTTCTCTGCTCTCTCCGTGTCCACTCTCCTCTCCGTTATGACGTTTTCCATCTGCTCCCTCGTTATCGCAACGTGTTCCACATTCCTCCCATTTTATGTCCTTGTCTATCATTCCCCAACGTGATGTCTTCCTCTTCCTTCTCTCTCTCTCTCTCTCTCTCTCTCTCTCTCTCTCTCTCTCTCTCTCTCTCTCTCTCTCTCTCTCTCTCTCTCTCTCTTCTTCCCACCTTCGCCTGCCCAGATGTCCCGGTTCTTTTAACTTCCTCTCTTATTGCATCGTATCTATGTCCAAAGTGTCATTTCTTTCCTGTTTGCTTTTCTTTTCTTCTTCATCTCTCTTTTTCGTCATCCTCTCTTTCTTTCTTTCTTTCTTGGTCGTTTTATATCTATTCTATTCCTCCTTACGTTGACCTTTGCTTTTGTTTTTGTTTTTCCGTTTTCTCGTGTATCGCACTACTTTGCCACACTCCTCACTTTCCTCCTCCGCCTCTTCCTCTTCTCTTCCTTCACCTCCTCTTCCTTTTCCCCCTCCTACAACACCTCTTCTTCCTCTACCTCTTTGTCTTCCTCTTCCTCCTCTTCTCCATTATCCTCTTCCCCTTCACTTCCTCGTTCTATTCTCTTCGTTCTTTCTCTCTCCTCCCTATTATCCTTCTTGCCTATTCTCTGTATGACAATGAGGTTCCCCTCAATCATTTTGTGTTCTTTCAATCTCCATTCTATTTTTCTGTCCTTTTTTTCTGTCCTTTCTGTCCTTCGTTTCAAACCAATTGAAATGGTTCGCATCTCTTTTCCGGTCTGCATTCCGGATGTGACGTCAACACGACGTCGACTTCCGGGTTGGTCTTAAACACTTCAAGTCTCCCGCTCCTCTCCATCAACGCATTTGTTTATATTTCTTCGTTATACTTTGTTTGTTTATTTGTCTATCTATCTAATTATTCACTTATTCATATATATTTATTTATTCATTCATTTATTTTTGCATTTGATAATATATTTGTTTATTTGTTTATTCATATATTTACTCATTTATTCACTTATTCATTTCTTTATTGATCTATATATTTACTTGTTTGTCTATTTATCTATTTGTTTTGTTGATTGATTGATAGATTGATTGACATTTATTGACTTGTTATTTTTCTTAAATTATATATATATATATATATATATATATATATATATATATATATATATATATATATATATATATATACATACATACATATTTGTCTATTTATCTATATATTTTATCTCTTGAATTTTGTTGTACTTTTTCTTCTTCGTTTTATGTTTCCATTCTATTTAATTTTGTTTTCTTTAACTTTATCTTTATTCTATTTCATTCTGTTTATATTTACTAACCTTTCTTTATTCATCTGATCATTTGTTGGTCGTTATTGCTAAATGTTTGTATATTTATATATAATTACCTATCTATTCTCTATATATCATTTTTATAATTGTTTGTTTGATAGAATATTTGGCTAACTGATTTATTTATATATTTATTTATATATCTATATAACATTTATATTCTTTATTTACTTAGAAATTTATTTGTGTATTTATTTGTTCTTTATTACTATGAACGTACCATTTCATTCAGGTGAGGATCGAGAGTCTGCCTAAGGGGAATGTCACTCTCCTCCTCCTCCTCTTCGTCCTCGTCCTCTTCCTCTTTCGGATCTTTCTTTTTCTGCCTCTCCTCCTCCTCTTCCCCCCCCTGCCTTTCCTCCTCCTCTCTTTTTCATACACAGCGTTACCAATCTCATAGAGTCCTCGGCTTAATGTCTCGCTTCTTGCTTTCTTGTCTTCAGCTCATTACCCATATATGGTCAAACGTTCCGTTTACGTCTTCAGCTCGTTGTCCATATAAGGTCATAGGTCCCGTTTGCCCTCCAGTTGGCACCTGTGACCACTTTTCCCACGGACTCTGACGCCGACAGATTATCTTAGTCGTTTCCATGGTAACGCCCTCGGTTACAGAAAGGTTATTGTGTACCGCGGCTTACCGCTTCCAGACCGGTTGGTACTCCTCAACCGCTGGAACTTCCGCCAATATATTTTCTATTTACCTTCTCCGGTGGCGTACAGTTATCCCCCTTTTCCGCTATGTTTATATTCAGCGTTCGCGATCTTGAGTTTCGCGAACGCCCTGCCGCGTGGGATAAAGAGCTTCTTCATGACCTGAGCTCTTCGAGAGCGCTCTTTG
>NC_134785.1:50295055-50327555 GCF_046742065.1 Oratosquilla oratoria | reverse complement strand
TCTCTCTCTCTCTCTCTCTCTCTCTCTTTCTCTCTCTCCTCACTCTCTCCTCACTCTCTCTTTCTCTCTTCTTATTCTTCTCTCTCTTTCTTTAACAATTACTGTCTCTTTCAACTTCTACTTGTCATCCATCTCTTCTACGTCTCTTCCATCCATTGTCACCCTATTCCCTTCCTCTCGTTCGTCCCTTTCCTTGTATTTCCTCTCCTCGTCGCTTTATTTTCTCTCTCTCTCTCTCTCTCTCTCTCTCTCCAGACCTTGTGTTTGTCTTCTTAACTCCATGGCCGAGCTACTCTCTCCCTCTCCATTTTCTATTTTCATTTTTACACTCCATTTTCTATTTTCATTTTTCCTCAGTTTTTCGTTCTCGTTGTTTTAATGAGCTCGAGCTTCAAGTGTACTTCGAGGTCGAGGTCGTCCTTCTCCCTCCTTCGGCAGACTCCTCACCTCCTCCTCCTCCTCCTCCTCCTCCTCCTCCTCTTGGTGTCTTCTTCAGCGTTCTTCTCCGTCCACAGCCTCCCGCCTCCTCTCTTCTGTTTTGTATCCAAAGGCTTCATCAGACGAAGGTGTCTTCGTCTTCGTTTCTCAAACGAAGATATCTTCGCCTTCGTTCTTCAGATTTTTTTTTCTTTTCTTTTGGGCGGGGTAGATTGCGTTTCCATTGTGTTCTGTGACAGGAACTTTTTTCTAATCCTTTCCAGATTATTTTCGAAAAAAAAAATCGAAAAAATTATTTTAAAAAAAATCGAAATTTTTATTTTCGAAAAATCCACAAGTAATGGGAGTTGGTGATTGGCTCATAACAACGAACTGAGTTCGAACCTGATCATCACTCATTACCACTATCACCACAACCACCACCACCACGGCCACCGCTACCACAGCTTCCACCACCAATACCAAGTCCACCTTCTATACCACCTCCACCATCTCTACGACCACCTTCTCCATCTCTACTACTTCCACTACCCCCACTTCCACTACCACCGCCACCACCACCAGTGCTAACATCACCACCACTTTCACCATCTCTACCAACACCTCCACTATCTCTATCATTACTATTACCACCACTTCCACCATTTCTGCCACTACCACCACTTCCACCATCTCTGCCACCATCACCACCATTTTCCACTACCACCACCTCCACCATCTACACCACCTTCACTATCTATACCACTTCCACTACTACCACCATCACCACCACCACCGTTGGTAACAAAGTCAGAAATAACGACGACGACGACCTTGAGAAAGGGGATAGTTGCCATCGGCGACGGCACAGGGGGGAGGGGGGAGGGAGAGGGGAGGGGGGAGTTGAGGGGAGGGGGGGATTGATGACCGCGTTTTTAACAAGAGAAAGAAAGAGAGAAGGAGAGCGAGAAAAAAGAGAGAAGGAAAGAAAGAAAGAAAGGAAGGAACGAACGAACGAAAGAAGGAAGGAAGAAAGGAACGAAAGAAGGAACGAACGAAAGAAGGAAGGAAGAAAGAAAGAAAGAAAGAAAGGAACGAAGAAAAGAAGGAAGGAAGGAAGGAAGGCAGAAAGAAATAAAGAATAAAAAGGTAGACATAGAGAAAGAGAGCAAAAAAAAAAAAAAGAAAGGAAGGAAGGAAGTCAAAAAGAAAAAGAATAAAAAGGGTAGACATAAGTAAATAGAGAAAAAGAAGTAAGGAAGGAAGGAAGGAACGAACGAACGAAAATAAATAGATAAAAACTGAAGAAAGGGAAAAATCGATAAAAAAAGAAAAAAATTAGGATAAGAACATAAAAAAGGAAGACCAAAAGATAGAGAGACAGAGAGAGAGAGAGAGAGGGAGGAAGACATAAAAAAGAAATGAAAAAGAATAAATTAGAACGCGAAAAAAGAGGAGCTGGAGAGAGAAGGCGTTGCTGCTCTCTTTCCTGCCGGTCAAGCAGTCATATCACGCGACCGGACTCTTTTGGACCTCTGACAGCCTCTGAATGAGGCTGCCAGAGGCCCAGTTAGGCCTCACTCTCTCTTAATGGCTTCTGTCTCTCTCTCTCTCTCTCTCTCTCTCTCTCTCTCTCTCTCTCTCTCTCTCTCTTTTTTTTTTTTTTTGTCTCATATTATTTGGGACGCCTTTTGTGCAGGGGAGGCTCTGGTCCGTAGGGGTGTCGTTAAGGGTATTAGCCGCATAGAGCTTACGCAGTCTATATCCCTCACGAGGTTTACGCAATACGCTGGTAATTACGCTTTGTACGCGCCTGAGGGTACGCTCGACAACGAAGCCTTGGTCACGTTCACACGCCTCGAGCGAGTTCATTCGAATAGAAACGACTTCGGTTAATTTTTTTTTTTTTTTTTTTTTTTTTTATCTCCAAATATCAAATTACTTTTGCGTCATGTATAGGGAAGGTGAATTACCAACGAAGAGAAGTTAGACCTAGAATACGAATATTAGACACATTGTTGAACTGTCCTGAGGGAAGTCTAGAATTCTGTAGGCGAAGTCGTCTTGTGGGCTTTCGAATTCACAACATTTGACGAGAGTCGTGATATCGTGACTGGGGCATAAGACGGGGTGGGGTCGAACCCAAGATTTTTGAGTCTTTTATAAAGTTGAAGACCGCTTCCCTCGTTTATGTTTTAGTTCCTTTTAGGGGTTTTTATTCAGTTAGGGGGAAACTTGCCCCCCCCTAAAACCGAACAGAAACAAAAAGGCTAAAAACTACTTCGAGACGATGTCTCGATGAACTACGTTTTAGTCGTTTATTCTAAGCGTCGGCTGGTGATTTTATTCATCTGTGGAACCAGATACTCACCCACCACCGTCCACCCCTATCCTGTGCCAAAGAATTAAGGCTGTGACGTCATTTCATCATTACTTCAGGAAGAGTAATGACGATGTACGTCAAAGAACGGTGATGATAAGTTGTGTCAACATTAGACGCGTCAAGGGTCATTTTCCGAAGGTTGATGGTGATGATGAATGATGACTGGGACGGTGATGGTGAAAATGGTGATGGATGGTGACGTTTATAGTGAGGATTGTGATTACGTTGGGTGTGTGGTGACTGGAATTGTTTTCATGGTGATGATAGTAGATGGTGATGGTGAACGATGACTGGGACGGTGATGGTGAAAATGGTGATGGATGGTGACTTTTATAGTGAGGATTATGACTGCGTTGGGTGTGTGGTGACTGGAATTTTTGTCATGGTGAGGATGATAGTAGATGGTGTCTACGTGACCCTATGAAGCCCTGTTTTTTTTTTTCTTTTTTTTTCTTTGGGGGAGGAGGAAGAGGATGGTAGGCTACTGTGTAATAAAAGCTAATGGTTCTGTTCTTTTACTCTTCTTCGTAATGAGCGTCTCTGTCATTTCCCTCCCTAGCCTGACCTTAGGAACCACCGAAAACGAGGAGGAGGAGGAGGAGGAGATTGACCTTCATACATGGACAGGCCGAGGACCATGATGTCAGGAAGGGAGAGACGCTAACGACCGCGCCTGCAGCAGGAGATAGAGGAACAATTCGGAGGGCATGGTCGTGGGAGATATGGAGACTGGTCTCCTCTTTGTGGTCTGTCAGGCTCTTGCAGACCAGAACTCTTCTTTATTTTTCATTCCATATTTGGTCAAAGTTCTCAAGAACACGCATTCAACCTTTTTATCGTTCTTGCAGACCAGAACTCTTCTTTATTTTTCGTTCCTTATTTGGTCAAAGTTCTTAAGAACACGCATTCAACCTTTTTATCGTTCTTGCAGCCCAGAGATCTTCTTTACTTTTCATTCCTTATTTGGTCAAGGCTCTTAAGAACACGCATTTAACCTTTTTAACGTTCTTGCAGCTCAGAACTCTTCTATTTTATTTTCCAGACTCCTTCTTTGGTTAAGGTTCTTAAGAACATGCCTTCACTATTTTATAATTTTTGCAGCCAAGAACTCTTCTCTGACCTTATATTTTTTAGGCTCCTTTTTTGGTCAAAGTTCTTATCAAGAACACGCCTTCAACCTTTTTTATTACTTTTGTAGCCAAGACCTCTTTTTTCAGACTCCTTCTTTGGGTAAGGTTCTTAAGAACACGCCTTTATTTTTCTTTTACTACTTTTGTAGCCAAGAACTCTTTTTTTTTTTTTTATCATACTCTTTCTTTGGCCAAGGTTCTTAAGAACACGTCTTCAACGTCTTTTATCGTTTTTGCAGACAAAAATACTCCTTTGGCCTTCAACCTTTTGTGTCACTTTTGAAACGGACAAATATTCTTCGGTCTTTCTTCAGACTCTTTCTTTGGTCAAATTTCTTGAGAACACTCACCTTCAAGAGTCTTTTTTTTTTTTTTTTTTTTTTTTTTTTTTTTTTCTTGCGTCCAAAAGCTCTTCTTCAGGTTTTGTTACTCTTTTCTTCAAACTCTTCCTTCGGTTAGTTTTCTTGAGAATACTCTCTTCCTAGAATCTTTCTTGTCTTCTTAAACCCAAAACACTTCTTCAAGTTTTCTTATATGTTTTTTTATTTATCTTTATTTATTTATCTATATATTTTACTCCTTTGGTCGGATTAATCTCCCATCCCTTCCCATCCATACTACTTCCTCTTTTCTTAAAAAAGAAAAATGAATAAATAAATAACAGAAATGAGACCGAGCGCTTTCGTCTATTCAGACATTTTCAAGGTACAAGCATAGAAGAGAAACAATAATATATACCCAAAGGTATATACATATGTATGTATATATATATATATATATATATATACATACATATATATATGTATATATGTACATATATATACATATATATGAATATATATATATGTATATATATATATATATATATATATATATATATATATATGTATATATATATACACGTTGTCTATTATTCTTCCAAATGGTCCCCCGTCTGTTGTAAGTATTCTTTTCTTCACCCCCCCCCTCCCCCCACGAACCTCGAAGTTCGACGCAGCTTGGATCCTGTCCTCCGGGCCAGATATCCAATCAAGACCCTTTTACGATCTCGTTCTCCTCGCGCTATCTCCCCAAAGCTCGCTCTCTCTCTCTCTCTCTCTCTCTCTCTCTCTCTCTCTCTCTCTCTCTCTCTCTCTCTCTCTCTCTCTCTCTCTCTCTCTCTCTCTCTCTCTCTCTCTCTCTCTCTCACCTACCGTCTTCCTCCGACTCTCTATCCTTTTCCTCCTCTCCGTCTTCTCTCTTTGCCTCGCTTCCCCTCTCCCTCTCTCTCCCCCTCCTCTCTCCCCCACCACCCTCGCTCTCCTCACTCAATTTGATCCCCCTTCCTGTCTCTTCTTCAGCCTTTCCTCTCCCCAGTCCCCCCCTCCCCGACACCCTCTTTCCCCCCCACCCTCTCTTCACACTGTCTCCCCTCTCTCCCCTCTCCTTCTCTTTCTGTCTCCTGACACGCTCTCCCCCACCCGTGGACCTCCCCCTCCCCCCACTCCCCACTGTGTGTTCATTTGCTCCCTCGCCAATTATCCACCCCTCTCTCTATCTCCCCGTTTACCAATTCATGCCACCTCCATGATCGTGTCCTCCGCCAGCCATGATGATAATCCGTGTTTGACCTCAGTTTACTAGCGTGACCTCGTTTAGGTGGTGATTGCATGCCTGAGCGAAATGTACGCGCGTGTGTTTGTGTGTGTGTGTGCGTGTGCGTTGTGCGTGTGTGTGTGTGTGTGTGTTTACCTAGTTTACCTAGTTGTATTTTAAGGGAAGGGGAGCTATGCTTGTGTTGTGTGTGTGTGTGTGTGTGTGTGTGTGTGTGTGTGTGTGTGTGTGTTTATATACCTAGTTGTATCTTACATGAAAAGGGAGCTATGCTCGTGGTGTCCCGTCTTTGTATCTCGCAGTGTCTAGTTTGCTCTTAAATTCCTGTATGGTTTTTGCACACACTATTGTTTTGTCTAGTTTGTTCCAGGTGTCTACCACTCTACGTGTGTGTGTGTATTCACCTTGGTCTTTGGATCACGTGTTGGACTCATGATCGACAGCTACTTCCCTCCTGGAAAAGAGCTCAGAGCTCGTATGACCGATCTATGGGTAATGCACACACACACACACACACACACACCCAACTCCCCGCCCACGAGAGTCAGAGTAACGACCCGAAGCGCAGCGATACCGAAATAATTTCGGCCCTGGGCAGGATTCGAACCAGGTACTGCGAGCACCACCGTGCTGGCAGTCCAGTGCTCTACCAACCGCGCCACCGAGTCGTGTGTGTGTGTGTGTGTGTGTGTGTGTGTGTGTGTGTGTGAGTGTGTGTGTGTTAGTATACATGTGCGCTTGCATGCTTTGTGTATGCTGAAAGCATATGTTGACATTATGCTTCCAAGGCTCTACCCTTCCCGCCTCCTTTACGTTCTTCCCCCTCGTTCCTCTTCTGTTACCCCTCGCATATGTACCTTCCAGCGTCCCCTTTCTCCCCTCAGGGGTTGCTGTACAGAAAGAAAGAAAAAAATCCTCTTTTATGTTGTGTCCTTTACAGAATTCTTTTTATTGTCTGTGTACACAAACACACGCGCGGGCGTGCAACATACACACACACTCACACACACTAACACACACACACACACACACACACACACACACACACACACTGTCTCTCTCTCTCTCTCTCGTGGCGCAGATGGTAGAGTTCCTGACTGCCACTACGGTGGTCTGGGTTCGAATCTCACCCAGGGTGGGGAGTTGGGTGTGTGTGTGTGTGCGTGTAAAGTGACAGCATTTCCCATAGATCGGTCTTATAGCTCTGAACTCTCTTCCGGGAGGGAAATAGCTGTCGATCACGAGTCCAACACGTGATCCAAGAACATGGTGAATCTCACACACACACACACGCACGCACGCACACACACACGTTCCAGCTGTAGCCTTGTTTCGCCAGCTGGTGCTTTTGTACTTGTTTACCAGCTGGCCAGGAAACATGCTGTACTCGTGTAATCCAATATGTACATTTTACGGCTTTGCTGGGTCATGGGCGTGGTCACACGTGTGGACGTACAGTATGAACGTACATGGACGTTCGTGACCGTGTGCGTGTGTGTATGTGTACATGAATTTACGTACACACTTGTTGCAAGGGTTAATGCACGGTTATGTGTGTGTGTGTATAGGTGTTTGTGTGTGTGTATATGTGTATGTGTGTGTGCGTGTGTTTGTGTGTGTTTATATGAGTGTACGTGTGTATGGGTGTGTATGTGTACATGAATTTACGTATATACTTGCAAGGACTAACGCACATTTGTGTGTGTGTATAGGTGTTTATGTGCGTATGTGTGTGTGTGTGTGTGTGTGTGTGTGTGTACGCACACATGTCTTTATCTTTACAGCAGCTATAAAGATCTCCTGTGTAGATTATAAAACAAAAGAAGGTCAAAAGATTCTTTTCGTATCTTTAAAAATGCATCTAATTATCAGACCAATTTTTTCGAGTTTCATTTCAGCATCGAAATTTTCCAATAAATATTTTTATCATCAAAAATCAATTGTTATATATACTGGAAAAAAAATAATGATATTTTGAAGAAGAAGAAAAAAAATGCGTAAATCTGTACAATTGGATAATGAGTTGACCGTTGTAGAAATTTTTACTTTACAGAAAACGATTAGGAAAGGTCAACAGATACAAACGCTTCTCTCCTAGGAGCCACAATTCCTAGGGTCATTATTTGTGAAAGATTAAGGAGAGGATAACACAGAGTTTTCTTCGGCAGGTGAGGATTTTTCATAAGCAAGACCTCAAAACCGGATGTCTGTTTTTTTTTTTTTTTTTTTTTTTTTTTAAGAATTATCCTCGACACAGCTTTACGGTGGTATTGTCAAAAAATTCTTTCCTTATATACACCTTATATAAATCGTTGGAAAGGAAAGATTTATATAAGGAAAGAATTTTTTAAGAATACCACCCTAAGATTCTTACGGTGGTATTCTTAAAAAAAATCTTTCCTTATATAAATCTTATATAAATCCTTGGAAGAGAAAGATTTATATAAGGAAAGAATTTTTCTTAAGATTACCACAGTAAGAATCTTACGGTGATATTCTTAAAAAAAATCCTTTCCTTATATAAATATTTCCTTTCCAAGGATTTATATAAGGAAAGAATTTTTTTAAGACTACCACCCTAAGATTCTTACGGTGGTATTCTTAGAACAAAAATTCTTTCCTAATATAGATCATTCCCTTTCAAGGATTTATATAAGAATTTTTTTTAAGAATACCGACGTAAGATTCTTATTGTGGTATTCCAAAAAAATCTTTCCTTACATAAATCTTTCCCTTTCAAGGATTTATATAACATTAATATAAGGAAAAAAATAAGAATACCACAGTAAGATTTGTACGGTGGTATTCTTAAAAAATTCTTTCTTTATATAAATCTTTCCCTTCCTAGAATTTATATAAAATTTATATAAGGATTTTTTTTTTTTTTAAGAATACCATCGTAAGAATCTGACGGTGGTATTCTTAAAAAAATCTTTCCCTTCCAAAGGATTTATATAAGATTTATATAAGGAAAGATTTTTTTTTTTAATAATACCAACGTTACTACGCAAGATCCTTTGTTTGCACTCCTGCATTTACTTTCATACTCGTTGTTCACTATTCATGGTGCTATACTCGGGGGGTCCCTGGAAGAGCAGGAAGAGGTTTGGCATGTGACAACCAGCGCTTCTATCCTTGACGATAAAATCTCTACGTGTGTGTATGTGATTCACCATGGTCTTGGATCACGTGTCCGACTCGTGATCGACAGCTATTTCCCTCCCGGAAGAGAGCTCAGAGCTCATGTATGACCGATCTATGGGTAATGTTGTGATCTTACACGCACACACACACACCCAACTCCCCGCCCGAGAGTGTCGGAGTAACGACTCGCAGCGCAGCGATACTGAAATAATTTCACCCCTGGGCGGGATTCGAACCCAGACTGCTGCAGTAGCAGTTACGAACGTTACCACTACGCAGTCGAGTCCTATGCACTTGTAAGGGCTAATGCACATTTGAGTATACATGTGTGTGTGTGTTTGCGTGTGTATGTGTGTGTGTGTGTGTGTGTGTGTGTGTGTGTGTGTGTGTGTGTGTTTTTGTTATCTCTATGGTATAACTTAGTTCTGGGATCACGTAGCGTGCTATGCGGTCGTGTTAGTTCATAAGACGTGACATGTAACTCGTTTAGATAACCCTAACACTTTGGACATATGATTCTTATCTAGAAATTCCTCTAGACGTTTATCTAGATTGAATTAAATCACCTGGCGACGAACTGAATAAAGCAAAAATCGACACAAATGGCCGGGATGTGGAGATTATTCTAAAACAAATTTATTCTAACGAATACTTCTGGCTTAAGTAAAATCTCCAAACGACAAATGTGAAGAAAATGTGATTTATTTTTCCACACTAGGTCTGGAAAGTGTCTAAACCTTTAGCATGTGTTCTAAAATGTTTTTGAATTCCTTTACGTTCGGAGAAAAAAAAAGGTCATGACCTGATATGAGGTCAACGCCCGAGTCAGGCGTGACCTGGTTTATGAAATGTCACACGCGTTCTATGAAAATCCGGTAAACGTGTACGTGTGAATGTACATACACGTACACACACACACACACACACACACACACACACACCTCGACGGCACAGTGGCTAGAGTTCCCGGCCGTCACTACGGAAGTCCGAGTTCACATCCCGCCCAGGGCTAAAATAATTTCAGCATCGCTGCACTGCGAGTCGTTACTCCAACTCTCGTGGGCAGGGAGTTGGGTGTGTGTGTGTAAGGTCACAGCATTACCCATAGATTATATGAGCTCTGAACTCTCTTTCGGAAGGATAATAGCTGTCGATCACGAGTCCAACACGTAATCCAAGACCATGTTGAATCATACATACGACGTATGATAACTGAAGACTAAGAAACAGGCCCCCACGAGCGTAGATCCTTTCCTGTAGACTGCAATTAACTAGATACAATCAACCACAAACTCACACGCACATGCAAACACATGCACACGTGTATGCATCCCCATGACTGTGTAATCTTTTCTCTTTCATATACACTCCAATGGAGACTTAAGCCGTACGTGTCTGGTTTGAAAAGAAAAAATGTCCCATGTAATCGGATCTTTGCGCGGCTATTCCAACGTGGTGGATGCTCCACAACCACAATGCTCCCTCCAAACAAACCTACTAAGCCGGATTAGGCCACTGTTTGTGTGTGTGTGTGTGTGTGTGTGTGTGTGTGTGTGTGTGTGTTTGTGTGGTTCACCAAGGGATTGTGTGGTTCACCATGGTGCTGGATCACGTGCTGGACTCGTGATCGACAGCTATTACCCTGCCGGAAGAAAGCTCAGAGCTCGTATATGATCGATTTATGGGTAATGCTGTGACCTTACACGCACTATTTACACACACACCCAACTCCCCCCGACGAGAATTGGAATAACGAGTCACAATGCAGCGATACTGAAATTATTTCAGCCCTAGGCGGGATTCGTACCCGGACCGCCGTGTGTGTGTGTGTGTGTGTGTGTGTGTGTGTGTGTGTGTGTGTGTGTGTGCGTGCGTGCGAGAAGCCATGGAAGTTAATTAAATATCTTGGATGCTGCTAGAATTGAATAAAGAACGACTTGGAGTCACATGAAATATGTTGAGAAATGCGAAAACTCACAAATGTGTCCACATCCCGAGCTGACTGGAAGTAATGCCATAACGTATGTCTTTTTTCATATTCTTAGATTCACTGAAATAGAATATGAACATAATATGAGCATAGAAACACAGGTTAATTAGATATAATTCAGTGTGGACGTACAACAGTAACGCACATGTTAATTCCAATTATATATTCACTATAATCACAGAGGCTGTATGCAGTTCTTTATATATGTTCTTCGCCTGGATGAAGAACAGTAATGAGAGAGAGTTCGTGAACAAAGAGGTCTATTAAAGCCTCGCCATTCACCTTTGTATCAAAAGTAATTGATGTATGCATCATCTGACAGTCTCATCGGTGCCCGTTTTCTGTTGGTTTCTTGCAACATAAACTGGTGTTTATGTCGCAAGATGGGGATGTCAAATAGTAGTGGACATAGAACTCCCTAGTGTAGGCGCTATGGTCTCTTGCAATCTCATTCTTGTGTTCTTGTGTTCTTATATTCCCTTACACGGTTTTCATCGTACACGATTTTTAAACGTTTGTACACGATTTTTATACGTTTTTTTTCTGTATGTGGTTTTTACGTACTTATACGTTTGTTATTATTATAATTATTTTGTCAGCTTTGTGTGCGGCATGTCCAGACTAGAACTACCGCCTCCCCCCCTAAATGTGCCTCCCCAGGGTGGCATATGTCCCCCCCTGACCCTCCCCCCCATGTGAGGGCCGTGTCTAGTTGCATTGTTGCAAAATGCGGTCGTATGTGTTGCATTAACTAACAAAATTCTTCTGAATTGAATAAGATTATTTAATGGCAGCCAGCACAAAATCCTTTGGGTCCTTTTAATTTTAATTCTTTGGATTTTTTCTTTCTTTATTTTTTTCTTTCTTTCTTTTACTTGCTCGTGGTTCTTTGTAAGTGAATGAAATTATCTGGAGTCAACTCTCAAAGGCAACAAATTTGTATTCTTTGGCAAAAAAAAAAAAAACCGTTTCTGTGAGCGTATGTGTTTATGTATGAAACATTAAATTCATTTTAAACCAATTTACGTTCACAATCTATCTTTTTATCCTTTTAGCTATATCCAGGCAAAGAACTATAGCTTTACTTTTAGCATTTGTCCTTTCTATTTTTGCATGTTCATCACGGTGCGCAAAAATGCACTTAGAACGCGTCCATTGTCTCACACAGAATCCAGAATTCAATTTGCAAAATTTGTCTTTACACGGGGTCACCATGGGCTTTTCTGATTAAAACAAAACAAAATATAAACATATACCTAATGTGTGTGTGTGTGTGTGTCTGTGTCTGTGTGTGTGCGTCTATATACGTGTGTGTCTGTGTATGTGTGTGTGCGTGTGTGTGTGTGTGTGTGTGTCTGTGCGTGTGCGTCTGTCTGTCTATGTACGTGTGTGTCTGTGTATGTGTGCGCGTGTGTGTGATTCACCATGATCTTGGACCACGTGTTGGACTCGTGATCGACAGTTATTACCCTCCCGGAAGAGAGTTCAGAGCTCATATATGTATATGTACGTGTATATATGTATGTTTGTGTGTGCGTGCACGTGTGTGTGTGTGCGCTGTGATCACTTACAAGACAATACACATTTGAATATTCATTTCCTTGACATAAATTAACAGAAAACATAATATTCCCGCCACCCTTAATGAGACAATATGTCCTTAATTCACCCGATGAACGCTGTTGTCGGAATGATAAAACTACTCTGCACGTAATAGTCAATTTACGAATTGTTTCACGAGCGCATTCGAAACATTTAATGTGATATTGATAAATGGGTCGATAATACCCAAATTAAGTTGTGTGAGTGAGAACGAGTGAGTGTGTTTTTAGAGAGTGTATGTGTGTGTGTGTGTGTGTGTGTGTGTGCGTGTGTTTGTGTGTGTGTGCGCGTGTGTGTGTTCGTGTGTGTGTGTATGTGTGTGTCTGTGCGTGTGTTTGTGTGTGTGTGTGTTTTCTCTATATCTTTATATATATATATATATATATATATATATGTATATATATTATTTTCATCTTTTCATATAACAAGAATGAAATGCCTCTTTTATCTCTCTCTCTCTCTCTCTCTCTCTCTCTCTCTCTCTCTCTTTTCTTCTTGTTTTGTTCTTATATTTTATATTTTCCACATTTTTACTTCCTACATATTCTCTTTTAGGATCCTTTTTTTTTGTGTAATATTATTTCATGTTCTTTTATTACTGTCCTTGCGTTTCTTTTTATATTAATCTTGCCTTATTCTTTAATGGTGTGTTCTTGTTTTCTTTAACTTATTCTATATATATATATATTTTTTACTTTTTCCAAATCTATTTTATATATTTGTTTATCTATTCGTTTGATTAATTTATTTACTTATTTAATCATTCACATTTTTATTTTTATTTTATCTACTTAACTATATACTCATTCATTTCTTCATTCATATATTTTATTTAATCTAATCTAATCTTATTTCGTTTATTTATTCATTTATTAATTTATTTCCTTTTATCTATTTATTTATTCATTATTTATTTATTTATTTATTGTAAAAGAGTCCTTCCAGCGTGTTGATATATTTTACTAATTTATTTCCTTTTATCTATTTATTTATTCATTATTTATTTATTTATTTATTGTAAAAGAGTCCTTCCAGCGTGTTGATATATTTTACTAAATTTGAATATTTTAGTCATTATTGGGGAGGCCTCTGTGCCTAGTTGGTAAACATTACCTCGTTTAACTTCATCTCTTTGGTTTGCTAAATTTTCATCTGGCCGATAACCAGCGCTTCCAACCTTAAGAAGCGGAATCCGAGAGGTGGGCAAAGGGGGCGGCTGACCAAAGGAATTGTAGATTTTATTATTATTATTATTATTGTTGTTGTTGTTATTATTATTATTATTATTATTATTATTATCATTATCATTATTATCACTATTATTATTATCATTATTATTATCATTGTTATTATTATTATCATCACTATTATTATTATTATTATTATTATTATTATTATTCTCATTATTATCATTAGTAGTAGTAGTAGTAGTAGTAGTAGTAGTAGTACTATTATTATCAATATTATTATTATCATTGTTATTATTGATATTATTATTATTATAATTATTATTATTATTATTGTTATTATCATTATATTTGTCATCATTATTATTATTATTATCATTAATATTATTATTATGGTTATCATTATTATTATTATTATTATTATCATTATTGTTATTATTATTATTACTATTATTATCATTATTACTATTAATATTATTATTATTATTATTATTAGTTCATTTTATTTTATTTCATTTTATTTTTTATCTATATCATTTATTTATTTATATTTTTTTGTGAATATCGGTCTCCAGTTATGAAATAATAGTACGTAACTCTGTACCATAGGAACGTCATTACATTCCTTTAAAAATCAGCAACATAGAAAATATGCAATCATCACTGTATGGGGGGAAGTAGACTGAGTCTACGAATTTAAAGAGATTAACTGACCCATTTTCTCTCTCTCTCACTCTGTCTCTCTCTCTCTCTCTCTCTCTCTCTTTCTCTTTCTCCAGTTTGAAGTTATGTTAAATGTCAAGAATTCTTCTGCATGAGTGCTTTCATCAGCTTGACTAATTTTGGTCTTCATTAATTGCCTCGTCATTAGTCCCACTTTGCCCAATTAGACAATTGTTCATGACGTCAGTCTGCTTCTTCTTGTTCGCTTCGTCGCATTTTTACTTCCACTGTCATCAGAGCCTCTCTTCTCGCGTTTAAGCGTCTCCTGCCGTAATCCAACTCTTTTTTTTCCTTCTCTTCTTTGTCTTTATCTTTCTCTTTAATTGCATCCAAACTCTCCTTCACGTCTTTTCTTATTTTGAGTATTTTGTAATTTTTTGTCTATGTAAATGTCTTCTTTATATTTTGCAAATTATTTATGTTCTTAAATACATATAATGTTTTCCTTTAATATATTCCATTTCCTTTGTGCTCCCATACATTTGATTAAGTCCATCCGATATATATATAATATGTGTGTGTGTGTGATTCACCTTGGTCTTTGAATCACGTGTTGGACTCGTGATCGACATATGTTTCCCTCCCGGACGAGGGCTCAGAGCTCGTATGATCGATCTATGAATAATGCTGTGACCTTACACGCACACATACACACCCCAACTCCCCTCCCATGAGAGCTGGAGTAACGACTTGAAGCGCAGCGATACTGAAATTATTTCAGCCCTGAGCAGGTTTCGAACCCGGACCGCCGTAGTGACTGTCGGGGACTCTACCAACCGCGCCACAGAGTCGTGTGTGTGTGTGTATGTGTGTGTGTGTGTGTGTGTGTGTGTGTGTGTGTACATATTACTGAAAGAGAAATTACGCCGTGTCAGTCCCCAGTCGTCTCGCAAACTGGCTCTAGATCGAAAACCTTTGTTCCATCTATCACTTGATTGTTCATCTGTGTCATCCAGTAAAGCTCGTCAGAGGCCAAATCAACCAAAGGACCCTTCTCTCTGTTCCTATTTGTTCACACCATTTAGAGATATTGCGGCTGTGTGGCGGAAAAGGGGGTCAGGGACTCCGTCACCGTGTTCCCTCATGAGTAAGAGAATTAGGGACCTCTCCTCATTTTTCGAATTTATTTTATTCTTTATTTTTATTTTTTATTTTATTTATTTATTTAGAAAATTTAATTAAAACAAGTAATTAGCATTGGGCACCCCTCCCTCCCCTTATAAAGAGAGTTTATTCTTTCATTTTGAAAATAATGGGGAAAACTAATTTGATTTTATGGAATATATGTGTGTCGTTTCAAGATGCTCTGTGTGTCAGTGGATGTAATAATTCTGGGGTTCTACTCGCCCTTGAATTCATAACACGTAGGGAAAAGGTGATCTACTTAAGGACTTCGGTACGCGTATATCGATATAATTAAGCTAGACTGATTTTTTTTTTTTTTTTTTTTTTTTTAAACAGCGTAGCCATGATCTTTACCAATCTTTATGGAAAGTCATTAAAAAATGAAAAATAAAAAATAATTTTTTTTCTTATATCTTAGTAACTAAAAAAACTAATCTTTTGATTTTTCTTTTTAGAAAATCAAAAGCTTTGATAAAGATGATCTTGTTAAAAAGATTTATGTCTAAAACTTCCACAAAATCGGATTTTTCTTTGTGAGCTCCTAAATTTCGTAAAAAAGTTCGGGTAATTGTGTTGCTAAAAGTTATATTTTTACCTTTAGGGACATAATAAAACAAGATGGTTTAGAAAAAAGGATAAGTATTGTATAAACAAAAATAATTTATATAAAGAAGAAACTTTTGAGTTATAAGCATAAATGTGACAAAAAAAAATGTCACCGAGATACTGGGCAGCAAGTAGAAAACAAAAATATTCGTCCTCTGTGTGACAAAACTACAAGCAATATAGATGAAAAATGCATAGATACTGATAAATTCTATATAACAAATGAGGTGCAGTGTTTTGTTTTTTGTTTTTTTTATATCATACCAATTTTCTATTGACTTTTACTGGGACCTTAGCACCTGGGGCATTACATAAACAGTGATTTATGTTGAGGTTTTGTCCTATCAGTGATGAGCCACTACCCAACATTCAACACAATCCCTAGTTCATAATGATTCACAATAAAAAGAAAAAAAGTGTCATCAGCAACACTTGAGCAGTACACAGTGAATTGCTACCTCGCGTTTCTTGCCTTCATATCTGAGTATTTGTTAACCGGCGTGCAATACACCCTTTTAAAACCTTATATAATGAAGAAAAGCATCAAATATAAATGTCAAATAGAAAGCTAGTCCTACACCATGTCCATTTGAATAAAGACATCGCCTGCTCGAGGTACTTTTTAAAAAAAGAAAATTAATTAGAATTAGTAAATGATGGAGTACGACATTCGCTTTACCAGTATGTTGTGCATACTTCAAATTGTTGCTCCACATGATTTTACAAAATTGTCAACACTTTTATTTTCTGTCGTATCAACGTCCTTAAGGAATTATAGATCTCCTTACTTTTTCGCTTTTTTTGTATCTTTCCATGTAGATTGATCACCGTGGAATATTGTGTTAAATATGTTCCACCCTCCGCCAAGAGATTTCATTCACCATAAGAAACCGACGTAGACTGTATATGCAGGTACATAGAATTCTTTGGGTTAATTGGCCTCATTGCCTATACATACGAAGATTATAGGGCCATTACCCAAATACGTTATAAAAACTTAAGTAAAATTCCAAGTAAAAATTTTTTGTTTATTAATTAATAAATATTAAGCGAAACACGGCAGACATGATCCGTAGATTTTTCGGCGTGCTTCAAATTCCTCTATTTTGAATATGTTTTTTTTTTTCCTTTTTTTTTCTTCTTTATTTATTATTACTATTTTTTATTTCACCAAATAACTCATTTTGGTTTCTTCTATATAATCATATAAGGCCGACTTTTGATATTTCTTGTTTTCATTTTGCCGGTTTTCATTTTTTTACGTGGTCTTTTGTATGATATCCAATTATACGCGGCAGTTTCTATTCCTTCCTCCGGCCCTCGTCCTTTGGAATCCACCTGAGTCTTTTTTATTTGATTTTATTTCATTATTATTGGTATTATTATTATTATTATTATTATTGTTATTATTGTTATTATTATGACTATTATTATTATTATTATTATTATTATTATTTTTATTTATTATTTTTTTTTTTTTGCAAGAGCAGAAGCAATCTCAAGCAGGAACAACCTTAAGCTATACACTTAACGAAAGTTAAATTACGACTAAAATTAATCTATTTTGTCTTTGTACCATGAGAGAACGACGAGATGGGGCAGGTAGATCCAAAAGCTAGCACTCGCACTTAAAACCACCGAGATGTTTCAATTGTCGTTGATAACTCCAACTATTCTTAACTGAACTGATCATTCAGTATCTTATCATTCAATCACATTTGTTATTTAGCCAGCAATAACAAGTGTTTCTATCCTTCGGGACACTATCACACTAAAAAGGAGTCCTAGAAATGATGGAGGAGTGTAGTAATATATATATATATATATATATATATATATATATATATATATATATATATATATATATAATCTGTACGGCCTGGTTGGCTCAAAGCTATCGCCTTTGTTGCATAGTAAGCAGTCGCTAAAGCAAAGGTTCGAGTCCTTGCGGTGGAGCTTATTTCCATTTATCACAATAACACACACACACACACACACACACTCGTTTATATATATATATATATATATATATATATATATATATATATATATATATATATATATATATATATATATATATATATATGATAGTTCATGGACTTGTCACATAACCCTCTCGCTGTCCTGGTTGACATCAAGAGACTCTACATTATCTCACACCCGAACGTTCCTGAAACATTTATGAAACGTTTGTGAGAAACGAACTCTTCCGTGTCAGGTACAAGGGACAACTTCTTCATGAAGTTCGGCCATTCTTCCCTGGATATGACACATCATAAGTGACACTTGATATACTATATTGTGTCCTTCGGGGTGTCCAGCCTTTGGAATCCCGTCTTCGCCGACTCCAGGAGATAGAGCGTCAGAGATGAAGAAGATGAAGTGTTTGAAAATGGTGTTCCTAAAGCCCAGTACCCACTCTTTCTCCATCCCTCCTCCTCCTCCTCCTCTTCCTCGTCCTCTTCTTCCTCCTTCTCCTCATTTTTCTCCTTCTCCTATTCTTCTTCCTTTCCTCCTCTTTCTCCTTCTCCTCTTCTTCCTCCTTTCCTCCTCCTCTTCCTCGTTCTCTTCTTACTCCTCTCTCTCCACTTCCTCCTCATCCTTCTCTTCCTCCTCCTTCTCTTCCTCCTCCTTCTCTTTCAAGTTCTCCTCGTCCTCCATCCCTACCTTCTCTACTTCCTCCTCCTCCTCTTTCTCCTATTCTTCCTTCTCCCTCCTACATCTCCTCCTCTTCCTCCGCCTCCTCTTCCTCCTCCTTCATCTCCTTCTTCAAGTTACCCTGATCCTCCATCCCCACCTTTTCCGCTTCTTCCTCCTTCTCTTCCTTCTTTTCCTCCTTCTCCCTCCTTTCTTCCTCCTACATCTCCTCCTCTTCCTCTTCCTCCTCCTCCTTCTTCAAATTTTCCTCCTCCTCCGTCCCTACCTCCACTTCCTCCACCTCTTCCTCCTTTTCTTCCTTCTCTCTCCTTTCTTCCTCCTACTTCTCCTCCTCCTCTTCCTCCTCCTCCTCCTTCTTCAAGTTTTCCTCATCCTTTATCCCTACCTCCACTTCCTCCACCTCTTCCTCCTTTCTTCCTTCTCTCGCCTTTCTTCCTCCTACTTCTCCTCCTCCTCCTCCTCCTCCCCCTCCTCATCTTCTTCTTGGATTTCTTCCATCTGGAACCTCTCCTCAAATTACTGTTTCCTTCCTTCCTTCCTTCCTGTGTCTTTCTACCGACCCATCCCCCGAAGCCAAATATTCAAATCTTGTTTCTGTTGTTGTTGTTATTACTCTTGTTGTTGTTGTTGTTGTTGTTGTTGTTGTTGTTGTTTTTTGTGTTTCATGTTCACAATTCATGGTCTTGACACTAATTTTCTTCCTCTGTCTGTGTTTTTATTCATTTTTCTACCTCAATTCTTCGCTTTTTTTTTTTTTTTTTTTTTGAGAGAGAGGGGAGGCATCTTTATTTATTAATTTATTGAATATTATATTTATTCATTTATCTATTTATTCATTTACTTATCTATTTTTATCGTCCTTCCTTCTTGTGGGCTTCTTTTCATTTTTACTTCCCTCCTTCCCTCCTTCCCTCCTTCCCTCCTTCCATCCCTCCTTCCTGCCTTCCTCACCTCCTTCCTTTCTTCCTTTCTTCTTTCATTGCTTCCTTTCTTTCTTCTTCCTGACTTTCCCTCTTTCCCTCCTTCCTTCCTTTCTTCTGTCATCTACATCTCGAGATTCAAGACCCTTCCTCTTCCTCCTCCTCCTCTTCCTCCTCCCCCTCTTCCTCCTCCTCCTCTTCCTCCTTTTTCTCCTCCTTTTTCGTCTCCTCATTCTCCCTGACCTCACACTTCTCCTTTCCTTTTCCTCCTCCTCATTCCTCCCTTCACCCTTCTTGCTCCTCCTTGTTCTATTCCTTCCTCCTCCTTTTCATCCTCCTACTCCTCTTCTTCATCCTCCTCCTCCTCTTCATCCTCTTCCTTCTCTATCTCCTCTTCTTCCTCCTCTTTCTCTCTTTCCTTCTCTTCCTTCTCTATCAGCTCCTCTTCTTCCTCCTCCTTCTCCCCTTCCTTCTCTTCCTCCTCCTCTTCTTCCTCCTCCTTCTCCCCTTCCTTCTCTTGCTCCTCTCCTCCTTCATCTTCCTCTCTATCACATTCCTCCTATTTCCCGTTATTCTTTAATTTCACCAATTCCAATGTTCCCTTCATTAACCCTCAACGCATCTTTCCCCCCCTCTCCCTCACTCTTCCTCCCTCCTCCCCTCTTCCTCCCTCCCTCTTCCTTCCTCTTCCTCCCTCCTTCCCTCTCCCTTCTTCCTCCTCCTCCCTCCCTCTTCCTTCCCCCTCCTCCTTCGTCCCTCTTCCTTTCCACTCCTCCCTCTTCCCTCTTCCTTCCCCCTCCTCCCTCCCTCTTCCTCCCTCTCCCTCCCCCTCCTCCCTCCCTCTTCTTCCCTCTCCCTCCCTCCTCTCCTTCCTTCCCTCCCTCTCCCTCTTCCTTCCTCCCCCTACCCCTTCCTCCCTTCCATCCCTTCCTCCCCCTTCTTCCCTCCCTCCCTTAATCGAAAACGAGTTAACCTCTTCCGACGACGTCTCTAGGTTATTCCTCCGTGGTTATGTTTACCTCTGTTCCCCCAGGGGTTCCGCCCCCCATCCTTTTCAAAATTTCGGGGAAATTCCTCCTCATAATCAATTAGCTCTCTTCCCCTCCAAGCTTGGCCTCGAAAGACTCTCTCTCTCTCTTTCTCTCTCTCTCTTTCCCTCTCTCTCTGCCTCTCTCTCTCTCTCTCTCTCTCTCTCTTTCCCTCTCTCTCTCTCTCTTTCTCTCTCTCTCTTTCTCTCTTTCTCTCTCTCTCTCTTCCCCCCTCTCTCTCTCTTTCCCTCTCTCTCTCTCTCTCTCTCTCTCTCTCTCTCTCTCTCTTTCTCTGTGTGTGTGTGTGTGTGTGTGCCTAGCCTATATTTATACATACATACATACTTCTATCCCTTGCAATCTCACTCTCTCTATTATGTTTCCCTCTTTTCTCTCGACTTTCCTGTGAAGTTCATCATTTTCTCTTTGGCCGTTTAATTACTTGCATTATTTTTCCATTCCCTTTTTGCGTCGTCTGTTTCGCATCTCGGACTTCTTTTTTATTTCGTCCCTTTTCATTCTGTTCCTCCTCTCTTTCATCTTTGTCTTTCGTTTTTCCTCTCCTTCTACTTTTATACTTCCTTCTTCTTTTATCAATTCTTCATTATCTCACTCGGTTATCTCTCTTAATTGTTTCTATTTTTGGTTATGATACGTTTTTGTCATCTTATCTCATTCTGTCTTGTTCATCTACTCTACTTTACCTTATCTTTTCTTATTTCCTTTTAGTATATTTGTTTTATCTATTTATTTCTCATATTCTATTTCATTTATTTCTTCATCATTTATCTGTTCATTTTATATTATCTGTTCATCTATCTATCTGTTGTTCTTTTTTTAAGTAAAAGATGACTTCATTAGTGATTGCTATGCCATTATCTTTTTACGTGTATGCAACATTGCACATTGCAAAGCCACTTTATGTATTGAATGCATGTATACAAATATGTGTGTATTTGTATATATTCATGTACATGTATATATATATATATATATATATATATGTTTATATATACTGTATATATGTATGTATGTATATATAAACATGTATATACATGAAAGAAATTCGCTAATAGCAGCGACATCAATCCGATAATTTTATGACAGTTGCATGCAGGATTCGAACCCGCTACTCTCAGCAACCTGTATCTTACAGGTGGCTGAGAGCAGTGGGTTCGAATCCTGCATGCAACTGCCATAAAAATTATCGAAATGTATATACATATATACATATGTACAAGTACAAATACATATACATAAACATATGATACATATATATATGCATATACATATACAATACATATACGTATACATATACATGTACAAGTATATATACATATGTACAAGTACAAATACATATACATAAACATATGATACATATATATATGCATATACATATACAATACATATACGTATACATATACATGTACAAGTATATATACATATACATGTACATATACGACCCTATGGAAAACGTAACAGGCTCTCCTCTGCAAGATCGACGACTCTGATCGCCTCTCGAGGTTTCGTGGGAGATCCTGCGCATGCGCCAGACTCCAAGAGAGCCCTCTGGATCCTTAGGAAAAATTGGAAAATGTTGAAGAGCGCTTTAGGAAAAGAGTGTTTTTGGAGTGATAGCAAATTAGGAAAAGAGTGGTACCTGGTGAGAGCGAATTAGGAAAAGAGTGGAGAAATTAAAGAGCGCATTAGAAAAAGAGTGGTACAGGGAGAGAGCGCATTACGAAAAGAGTGGAATACGTTGAGGAGCGCTTTAGGAAAAGAGGGGTACCTAGTGAGAGCGCATTAGGAAAAGAGTGATAAAAATTGAAGAGAGCTTTAGGAAAAGAGTAAAAGAGTGGTACGAGGTGAGAGCGCCTTAGGAAAAGAGTGGTACCTGGTGAAAGCTGTTTAGGAAATGAGAGGAAAAATTGAAGAGCGCTTTAGGAAGAGAGTAGAAAATTTGAAAAGCGCATTAGGGAAAAAGTGGTACTTGGTGAAAGCATTTTAGGAAAAGAGTGGTACGGGGTGAGAGCACTTCAGGAAAAGAGTGTCATAATTAAAGAGCGCTTTAGGAAAAGAGTGGTACTTGGTGAAAGCGTTTTAGGAAAAAAGTAGCACAGGGAGAGAGGACATTAGAAAAAGAGTGTCAAAATTAAAGAGCGCTTTAGGAAAAGAGTGGTACGAGGTGAGAGCGAATTAGGAAAAGAGTAGTACGGGGTGAGAGCACTTTAGGAAAAGAATGTCATAATTAAAGAGCGCTTTAGGAAAAGAGTGGTACTTGGTGAAAGCATTTTAGGAAAAAATTAGTACAGGGAGAGAGGACATTAGGAAAAGAGTTGATAAAATTAAAGAGCTAATTAGGAAAAGAGTGGTACGAGGTGAGAGCGAATTAGGAAAAGAGCAGTACGGTGTGAGAGCGCTCTAGAAAAATCGTCAAAATTAAAGAGTGCTTTAGGAAAAGAGTGCCACGAGGTGAGAGCGAATTAGAAAAAGAATGGAAAGATTAAAGAGCGAATTAGGAAAAGAGTGGAAAGATTAAAGAGCGAATTAGGAAAAGAGTGGAAAGATTAAAGAGCGAATTAGGAAGAGAGTGACGAACGATAGAGACGCGGTGGGGTCATAATGCTGTGTCATCGGTCGGGTTCTTATTGGCTGACACGAGATAAGGAGCTTAAAGGTGATTGGATGATGAGAGGGCCAAATGGAAGCCCCCCATTGGCCCGCCACGAACAGAAACGTTTCGTGGAAGGTCACGGAAACGTTTTGTTCAGAGGTGACGTTTTTGAACGTTTCTGTTCTGAAGGCAAGTTCATTGGTGAATGGAATTGTCTGGTATCGTTCAGAGTGGTATTATGTAAACAAGGTTATTATATCTCTTCCTGTTCTTCCTACTCTTCTTCCTCTTCCTCTTTTTCTCCTCTTTTTCCTCCTCCTCTTCTTCCTACTCTTCCCCTCCTCATCCTCATCCTCATCCTCATCCTCCTCTTTAGCCTCTTCATTTTTTCCTTTTACTCCTCCTCCTCTTCTAACTCCTCTTCTTCCCATTCTCTTCCTCCTCCTCCTTCTCCTCGTCCTCCTCCCCTTCTTCCTTCTATTTTCTTCCTCTTCTTCCCTCACCCGTCTCCTTTTCTTTCTCTTCCTACTCCCCTTCCAAGTTTTATTTTTCCTCTTCTTCTTCCTCCTCCTCCTCCTCCTCCTCCTCATCGATCTCCACCTGGGAACAAAGTCGTCTGTTACAACCAAAACAAATACTTCAAAGACCTGAATCCTCATACCTCTGAACACCTCCTCACACTCCCTCTCACCCTCCCTCCTCTACCTCCCCTTCCTTCCTCCTCCCCTTCCTCCGACACCCCATCCTCTCCCTCTTCCATTCCCCTTCCACTCCACACACCCTCTCCCTCTCCCTCTCCCTCTCCTCCTTCTTCCTCTCACGTCTCTCACGCTCCTCCCTCGTCCCCCCACCCCCCACGCCCATCCACCCCCGTGAGTAGATCCTTGTCCCTTATGTTTTGACGCTTCACCGGTGTAGGCATCCAGTCAGGAAGTCACCCCTGATTCTAATGACAACTCTCCTTCTCTCTCTTCCCTACAGGTGGGTCCCCCTGAGTGTAACAGAGCGACTTCTTCTGAAGGGTATGTATTATTGTGTGTACGTGTGTGTACGTGTGTGTGTGTATGTTTGTGTGTGTGTGTGTGTGTGTGTTTGTGTGCACGCACGCGTGTGTGTGGCTAGGTATGTGGGAGGGTGGTTGGTTGTACATATTGTAATTATGTATGAAAGTATGTATGTATGTTTATGTATGCTTATCTATGTATGTATGTATGCTTATGTATGTATATATGTTTATGTGTCAACTGTACATATCAATTATGATCAATACGTACAGTAATAACTGTGCAATATGTACAATATGTACAAACTGACCACCTGCAGACTAGTGGCGTAATCTGAAGCGCGCAGGTCTCGAATCCTCCTAGACAAGGGTTCGAGTCCCGCGCTTCCTTCCGATCCCGACAGTTGGTGTGTACAGTAGGGCCAAGATTAAGGATTCGGCCGCAGCCACTCAGCGCCTCCTGTCGTAGCCTCCTTATCTTCCTCCTTCAGATCCAACGATGTCATACATAATCTGACCTTGTACGACCTCTCGTGACCTCGTATGACCTTATTTGACCTTTTTTTAAACTCGTGTAATCTCCTGACCTTTTTTCGACCTTGTACGATCCCATGTGACCTCATTTGACCCTTTTTGACCCAATAGGACTTCGTATAATCTTGTATGACCTCATATTGTCTCGGATGACCTCGTATGACTTTTGTATGACCTTATTTGACTTTGAATGACCTCGCGTCAAGTCCAGAAAGATAAGGCACCCCATTTTTTATCCTCCCTCTTCTCTTTAGCTTTCTCTTTCTCATCTTTTCTCTCTCTCTCTCTCTCACTATTTTTATCACATTTTCAGAGTTTTCTACCTCTTTTTCTTTTTCTTTTATTCATTTTTATATTTTTCTTTCTTTTGCTTCTTTCTTTACACGTCTTGTGGTCCTTTTCCATCCTTCTCTTCAGTGTCTTTTTCTCTCTTTTTTATTGTCCCTGTCCTTTTTATCTCTCTCTCTCTCTCTTTCTCTCTCTCTCTCTCTCTCTCTCTCTTCTCTTCTCTTTATCTTCTCTCCCTTCAATCCTTTCCTTTCCTTTCCTTTCCTTAAGCCTTCCTTCCCTTTGTCACTTCATCTTTGAAACTCTGCTTCCTCATCTCTCTCCTTTCATTCTCTTCTTCCCTCCATATCTCTTTCTTCCGTCCTCCGTCCCTTCCTCCCTCCCTCCCTCCCTCCCTCCCTCCCTTCTTCATTCCCTGTCTTCCCTTCTTCTATCCTTTCTTCTCTCTCATTCTCCCTCTCGTCCTCCCTCCCTCCCTCCCCCCTTCCTTCCCTCCCTCGCTTCTTCATTTTCTGCCCCCCATTCCTCTCTCCCTCCCTCTTTCTCATCCTCTCTTCCGTCATCTCTTCATCACTCCCTCCCTCCTTTCTTTCCCTCCCTTCCTCCTTCCCTTCCTCCCTCCCTCCCTCCATCCCTCCTTCACCCCCTTCCTCCCTCCCTCCCTCCTTCCCTCCCTCCCTCCTTCATATCACTCATCCTTCAATCTCACCCTCTCACTTTGTGAGGGAAGGTGATCCTCAGCCAGGACCTGACCACCTTCCCATCCTCCCCGCCCACCCGTCCTCTTTTGGCGCCTTTGCCAAGTTCCTCAGCGTCTCCTCGTTCGACGATTCGTGACGTCACTCGACGCATTATGACGTCACTCTTGACGCCTTGTGACGTCACTCGACGCATTATGACGTCACTATCGACGCCTTATGACGTCACTCTCGACGCCTTGTGACGTCACTCGACGCCTTATGACGTCACTCTTGACGCCTTGTGACGTCACTCTCGACGCCTTGTGACGTCACTCTCGACGCCTTATGACGTCACTCTCGACGCCTTGTGACGTCACTCTCGACGCCTTATGACGTCACTCTTGACGCCTTGTGACGTCATTCTCGACTCCTTGTGACGTCACTCGACGCCTTGTGATGTCACTCTCGACGCCTTGTGACGTCACTCTGGCTGCGTCCTCAAGGTCACGTGACTTCCCGAGCAGACGGCCGCATCGTTCACTCACGATGACCTCTTTTGACCTCTCTTATGACCCAAACTTTTCTCCTTCCCATTCTCTCTATTACAGTTTCTTCTCTTTAGTTCTCTTGCCTCTTTTCTTCTCTTCTTTTTTCTTCTCTTCTTCTTTTCTCCTCTTCTCTTTTTCTCTTCCCTTCTCTTCGCTTCTTTTTTTTCTCTTCTCTTTTCTTCTCTTCTCTACCTTTCTCTTCTCTTCTCTTTTTCTCTTCTTCTCTTCCCTTCTTTTTTCTCTTTTTCTCTTCTCTTCTCTACCTTTCTCTTCTCTTCTCTTTTTCTCTTCTTCTCTTCCCTTCTTTTTTCTCTTTTTCTCTTCTCTTCTCTACTCTTTTCTTCTTACCTAATCTCTTTCCTCCCATTCCATCCCTCTCTCCCTTCCTCCATCCTCTACCTTTCCTCCCTTTCCCCTCCCCTTCCCTCCCCTACCTTACCCTTCCCTCCCTCCCTCCCTCTCTTCCTCCCATCCCTCCTTCCCTCCCTCCCTCCCCTCCTCTCTCCCTTCCTCCCTTACCTCTTCTCTCCCCTCCCTTCCTCCCTCCCCTCCCTCTCCTCTCCTCCCCCTCCCCTTCCTCCATCCCTCCCTCCCTCCCTCCCTCCCTTTCCTTCCCTCCCTCCCTCCTTCCTCCCCTGCCTTCTTTGGACTTCCCCTCTTTCTCTCTCTCTCCCCTCTCTTTTGGGATCAACTTCCCGCTTCCCTCTTCCTCTTCCTCTTCTTCCCTAACGACTCCCTTTCCCTTTACACACATCCTTTTCTCCCCTCTTATTCCCTTCTTCTTCTTCTTCCCTTTTTCTTCTTCTTCTTCTTCTTCTTTTTCTTCCCCTCTTCTTCTTCTTCTTCTTATCCACCTTCGTCCTAAACCCTCCTCAAATTTCTCCATCCCATCCACTTTCCCCTCTCTATGTGCCCATTCCACCCTTACCCTTCCCTTACCTTTCCTTTCCTTCCCTTCCCTTATCTTACCTTTCCTTCCCTTTCTTTCCCTTTCTTTCCCTTCCCTTACCTTACTTTTCCTTCCCTTTCTTTCCCTTTCATTCCCTTCCCTTACATTACCTTACTTTCCTCACCTTACCTTCCCTTCCCTTTTCTTCCCTTTCCTTTCCTTTCCTTTTCATCAATCTCCCCATCTCATATCCTCCACTCCCCCTCCCTCCTCCTTTCCTTCCTCCCTTTACAAGCAACACGTAGCCCCCATTTCCCCCACCCCCTTCCCCTCTCCCACCCTTCCCCCTCCCCCTCCCCCTTCCCCCCCCTCTTCCATCTGGAACAAAGTTAGTCTTACCTTCATATCTCCGTGAACGTCGGAAGACCCAAGCCAGATGCACTGCATTTATTCACAGCCAAACAAAGCCAACTCCCCCCCATACTCCTACTCTCCCCCATCACCTACTCCCCCCTTTCCGCTTACCCCCCATACACCCACCTTCGCTTTTTTTTTTTTTTTTTTTTTTTTTTTTTTTTTTTTTTTTTTTTTTTTTTTTTTTTTTTTTTTTTTTTTTTTTTTTTTTTTTTTTTTTTTTTTTTTTTTTATTTTCTATTTCGTGATGTATCATTACCATTTCATATTTTTTCTATTTCATTTCATTCCATCATATTTTTATTTAATTTAATTTAATTCTATTTTATTCTGTTTTATTTTTAATTTAATGTATCATTTTTTAATTTAATTTATTGTTCTAGATTTGATTTTATTAAGCTCTGATATATCAACTTCCACGGAGAAATGCATATCCGCCATACTCATGGTCTCTGTATTTTTCAACCCCCTTTGGAAGCAAAGGCCCTATGGGGGCAATTACATTGACCGCCCGTACCTCCCGTTCACCTTTACATACGCCCACACTGTAGCTGAGGCCGCCCACATTGTAGTTCAGGCCGCCCACACTGTGGCTGAGTCCATAAATACATGAACTGTATAATGAACGGAGAATACAGAGGTTGCGTCACAGAGTTACCCTACCCCTCCCCCTCCGTCCCCCTCCCTCCTGTCCCCCCACCTCCCCCTCCTCCCCCCGCCTCTCCCTCTCCCCATCCCCTCCCCCTCCATCCCTCCTCCCCCCCCACTCCCCTTCTCTCGTCCCTCTCCCCCCCCCCTCCCCTCCACCTCCCCCTTCCCACACCTCGTCCCACCTCCCTCTCCCTCTCCCCGTCCCACCTCCTCCCCTTCCCCTTCTCTCCCCCGTCTCCTTCCCTCCTGCCCCTCCCCTCCCTTTCCCATACCCTTTCTCCCCCCTCTCCCTCCTCTTTCCCCCTTCCTACTCCTCCTTTCCCATCCCCTTTCCCCCTTCTCCCTCCTCTTCCACCCTCCTGCTCTTCCTCTTCCTCCTTCCCATCCCCTCTTCCCTTTCTCCTCCCTCTCCCTCTCACCCTCCCTCCTCCCTCCCTCCTCCCTTGGCTTCTGCCCTACTTTCGTATGTAACTATGCTGTTACTGAGCTAGTGGCACCGGTTTCGGTTTCGCACTTTTATTTGCAAGACACTGGTATACAACACACGCGAGTGGGCCGCCCGAGCCTTAGAAGGATACCGACCGTGACCTGACCTCACACCCGCCTTAAGTACCCGCGGGGCGTACCGAAAAGTAGCGCCCCTCTGGCTGAGTTCAGGGTTGCCGTGCGTAGCCCGAAATTGTGCTTTCCTACGGATACAAATACATGTAGTACAGCTGTAATATTTCCTTAACCTACACATATGTACTATGGGGCCGAAGGCCAGCTGTCTGTCCCCTCACTTTTACACTTATCGTCTCGCCCCTTATAACTGCAACGGCTATATTACAAGACGAAATACTGCGTAGAAGCACATGTGGGGAACTCCGTTCGCCACACGTATATCTAGGAAATGACGTCATAATTGAGGGGACAGAAATAGAACGATGTTCAATGATTGATGGAGTTCGTCATGAACAAGTGAACAGTGATATGACTGCCAGATTTTTTATTTATCTTATCTATTCATTTATTTATTTATTTATTCATTTATTCATTTATTTTACGATTGGCGCTTCCTAGTGTGTGTTAATGTTTCGGCGATCAAATTGAATCCGTGCGTTTATACACAAAGAAGCATGGGAAGAGATGACGCGCGCACACACACACACACACACACACACACACACACACACACACACACACACACACACACACACACACACACACACACACACACACACACACACACACACAAACACACACACACACACACACACACACACACACACACACACATTTTATATATATATATATACATACATACATATATACATATACATATATGTGTCTGTGTGTGTGCGTGTATGTATATACACACACACACACACACACGACTCGGTGGCGCGGTTGGTAGAGTCCCAGACTGTCAGTATGGCGGTACCGGCGGTACCTGGTTCGAATCCTGCCCAGGGCTGAAATCATTTCAGTATCGCTGCGCTTCGAGTCGTTACTCCAACTCTCATGGGCGGGGAGTTGGGTGTGTGTGTGCGTGTAAGGTCATAGCATTACCCATAGATCGGTCATACGAGCTCTGAGCTCTCTTCCGGGAGGGAAATAGGTGTCGATCACGAGTCCAACACGTGATCCAAAGACCAAGGTAAATCACACACATTAATAAGTAATTAAATAGGTGGGTAAATAAATGGTTAGATGAATAAATTAATGAATAAATAGATGAATAAGTAACGAAATATATGTAATAAGTAAATAGACATAAAAACAAATAAATAAATAGATAAATACAAGAATAGATAAATCAATCAATTATCAAATAAATAAATAGATAAATAAAAATGAATAAATAAATAAGAAATATAATTACATGAATATACAAATAAATAATTACATAAATATGTAAACATAATAAGTTAACAATTGAGTGAATAGAATAGATATATGATACAAATAGATATATAGATAAAAAATAGATAAGTGATTAAAATAATTGATAAGATAGAATATATATAAATATATAAATAGACGAGACTGAATGAGGATGTAAGTTTTGAGAACACGAATAGAATATTCACAAGAATTGTTTGTCGACTTATCAACCAAAGCTAGAGATCTAGAAAGGATTAAAACAAGCTTTGACAAATATATTCTAGAATTGAATAACATGAATAGAAACAACAAATCCATTAGACTGATCATTTTCTTTTTTGTTCTTTATTTTATTGATTTTATTTTATTTTATTGTGTCACTGTTATTTGAGTTTTTTTCGATTTTTCATCCTGCAGTGTGATACTGAGCGTCCCTAAGGATATATTTCCCTAAATATCTCGTCTTTTTTTATTTAAATGTAATTCTTTTCTTTTGACATAAAGTTTTGAATAAAACATTGTATCACACGATTCCTTACGTGTGTTTCTGTTTTACTTAATTTATTTTATTGTATTACAATATATTGTATTACCATAAATACTAAGGTTTTCATCTAATGTCACATCAAGTTTAATTGTATAAAATAATCATATTTTCCAGGCTTTTGATCAGAATAGATAATTTGCCTTGTTATCCACACAGAAATATCTAACAGATATAAATTTACTTTTATACTAAAAAAAATTCTGCCCCCATTTTCATTTCAACTAATCCTATTTTCTGTTCTTATTCTACAAAAAAAATATTGTGTGTGCGGGCGTGTCTGTGTGTTTGTGTGTGTGTGTGTACGTGTGTGTGTGTGTGTGTGTGTGTGTGTGTGTGTGTGTGTGTGTGTGTGTGTGTGTGTGTGTGTGTGTGTGTGTGTGTGTGTGTGTGTCTCTGTTCGCGTGTGTGTGTGTGTATGCGCGTGTCTGTGTGCGTGTGTGTGTGTGTGTGTGTGTGTGTGCACGCATGTGTGTGATGTGTGTGTGTGTGTGTGTGTGCCCGCGCATGTGTGTTCCAAACAGTGTATTTCAGCCTCTGAGAAAGCAAATAAGATTCTGGGATTGATTGCGCGATCTTTTGATTTCAAAAGTCCATCACTCATTAACAAGCTATATAAATCGTTAGTTCGTCCACATTTGGAATATGCTGTTTCCGTATGGTCACCGAATCTCATTAAAGACATTGACAGACTGGAAAAAGTACAACGGCGAGCCACAAAACTGATTCCAAATATCAAAAATAAATCATACGAAAATCGACTTAAGCACATGAATCTGTTTTCCCTAAAAAAGCGTAGACTCAGAGGTGACTTGATACAGGTCTTTAAGATTTTAAAGGGAATTGACAACATCAAAAGTGACCAAATTTTCACATTGAATGAGAATCAGACAAGAAACAATGGTCTCAAACTGTCCGGAAATAGATTCAATTTGGAAGTAGGTAGAAACAACTTTGCCAACCGTGTAGTTAATGAATGGAATAAACTTCCTGCACAGGTAGTGCAATGTAGTTCAGTTCGAAGCTTTAAGAATCATTTAGATAAATACCTAAGTAAGATGCTGTAATTATTATAATTTATGTTATATTATTTGTTTTTGTTTTGTTATAATTTGTCTGTCTGATTTTCATTTATTATTAGTTATATGTCAATTTATTATCATTTACTATTTACCTGTTTGTTTGTTATTCAACTATACCAATGCATTTATTTATGTATTTTAATTGTTATTTACATTGTTATAGTTTTAATTTATTATTATGATTTTTTTTTTTTTTTTTTTTTTTTTTTTTTTTTTTTTTTGCATCCGACCTAGATATGGATCAAAAGGTCTCCTGTCGGCATGCTTTGCCTTTGTAATCCTTTGTAATCCTTTGTGTGTGTGCGCATGTGTGTGTGTGTGTGCGCCTGGGTGTGTGCGTGTGTGTGTGATTTACCATGGTCTTGGATCACGTGTTGGACTCGTGATCGGCAGCTATTTCCCATCCGGAAAATAGTCCAGAGCTCATATATGACCGATCTATGAGTAATGCTGTGACCTTACACGCACACACACACCCAACTCCCCGCCCACGGGAGTTGGAATAACAACTCGCAGCACAGCGATACTGAAATCATTTCAGCCCTGGGCTGTATTCGATCCCGGACCACCGTAGTGGCAGCCGAGAACTCTAACCACTGCGCCACGAGGTGTGTGTGTGTGTGTGTGTGTGTGTGTGTGTGTGTGTGTGTGTGTGTGTGTGTGTGTAATCTTGAGTGCCCGTGTTCATTTGTATATGTAAACAGTTTCTGAATAAAATTAATCTTCATAACTAGTAACAAAAGATTACCAACGTATCATGCGCAAAATGTGTAAGTAAATAAGTAGACGAATAAATGAACAAACAAACAAATCAATCTATAAATGAATAAGTACATAAATCAATAAGAATAAATAGATAATCAAATCAATAATAAATATAT
>NC_134785.1:50275055-50290055 GCF_046742065.1 Oratosquilla oratoria | reverse complement strand
CACACACAGACACACACACAATGACACACACACACAAAGCGCGCGCACACACACACACACACACACGTACACTGACACACACATATACGCACACACGTACACTGACACACATATACGCACACACACATATACTGACACACATGTACACACACACTTGCACACACACACACACACACGCAAACTTGCACACACACATACACACATACACACACACACTCGAACGCAAATGTACTTTCTCTGAAGGAGTTTCGTAACAAACGTTTTCGTCATTCTGTTCCGTATTTGTCCACTCTGTTTGTTTTTTTCTTCAAATTTTATTCAGATTTTCATTTTCATGTGAAAAGAAACGATTGAAGACATTCCAGAAAGCAATTCCATTCATAGATATAGTGGTAGAATCAGATCGGCGGTGACGTTATCGGAAGCGTGCTGGTATCGCTTTCGTTTAGATGTGGGTTCGAATCCCGCACTCCTCTCCGATCCCCAGCAGTGACTGTTGCCTGTCTCTAAATCGCATAAGAGGGCAAAGGTGACGTCTTCGGCCGCAGCTACTCAGCGCCTCCTGGTGTAGGCTTCTCACCCTCTTCTTCGTGCTAAGCTCAAATGTAGTGTGGATGTAGGTTCTAAGCTGAACCCTGTGGTACTCCACTAAAGTGGATCTTGTACCAAAAACAAAAAGAACCATCCACACACACACACCCAGAGCTGGATAAGAAGAACAAGTGCGATTATCCACTGCCACAGTATCTGCAAACGTCAACGGATTGACCGATAGACGAGTTGATGGATAAACTGATTGACAACAACAAATTGCCTCGACCGAAGGACATAAGCCATGTTTGGCTGGATGGAGACGGAACCCGACGAGCTTAGTTCTACTCCTGTATATTGCAAATAGATAAATGCACTCATGGAAATGGGGATGCGATTCACACAATACATCCTTTCGTGCTGGAAAGATATAAATACGTTTTGGAAACTCGCGTCATATTCTCTCCCCTTTAACATCAGCTTCGTGTGAGTCCTTGTCTCCTCCATTCATTCCCTCCACGTCCCACTTCTCTGGACGAAACAAAAGGAAAACTAAAGGAAACAATTTCGCATTTGTTCCAGATCTGAAATGTAATCTTTCCACACGTGATTTAGAGAGAAAACAAGTGTAGTGGGACACGTGGGAAATTGTGATGTGATATTGTGATGTCTTGATCTTGTTCGGCTGCATGGTGTCCGTGCATTTCGTAAATCGTTTTGGGCCACCAGCGACGGGAGGGAAATTCCTGAATGACATTTGGCCCACATACTATTTTCGTATGGTTTCGTTCATAATTCCCTTTTCCTGCGTTCACCACAACCATTTTGCCTTCACGTAGTATTTTCTTTTTCTTTTCTTTTTTTTCAATAACCAGTGTTTCTGTCCGTTGAGGTAATATCGCGCCAAGAATATTCACAGAGATGGTAAAGTAGAGCAGTTGAACGAGATATAGAAATAAATTTATTCATTCGTTTATTTATTCACTTTTATTTAAAAGTGTTTTTCTATAATTTTTTCAGAATGCCGAGCAATTTGAAACAGAAATATCACAAAGATTCCTAAACTACCAACTACATAAAACACATTCCACTTGAAAATAACAACTCGAAATAGCAAAACAAAAATAAATAGATAAACAAATTCTGACCGCATGTCGTGACACATGGAAATAAATTATCTAGAGCGTTCCTTCTGACTCCTCCAGGGTGAATAGGTCAGGATATAAATAAACAAACCTGGACTTCCCACTCCCCCTCGCCATCGTCCCAAGAGACACATTCCCGCCCTCCTACGCCCTTATAACCCTCCTAAGAATGTAGTTATGTCATATCAATATTTCCTAACCTCTAGTGAAGGGTTATGGACATCACTAAATGAGGCCACAAGTCGATAACTAGCTTTAGTTAGTGGATGTTTAGTGATTTTATTTAATGTCAAAGTGGTCTAGAGGAGGCTAACGAACAGCAATTCATAATCATGGGGTATGTTAGAAAACGGGTTCAGATCACTTGCACTGAGGTTCTCTAGGCGATTTTATTCGTCTAAGGAAAACCTTCGGATTATTTTTAGGACTAATACAATTGAAAATTACATTATGATATCTGAAACAAGGAGAGCAGCTGAATCTCTTTTTCGTACAACATCGAAGTTCATAACACGTTAACTTCCTCCTTCCCACTCTCCCTCGAAGTGCACGAAAGCTATCGCAAGTCCGGGATAAATGATTTTTTTCCCAATCCTGAAAACAGCTCCTCAAAACATTGCCTGAGTTTGTCGAAATTGTTTTCGAAGAGGCCAGGCAATTCTGGCCCATTGTTCCCCTCTGAAAGAACTTCAAATGTTTTGGAGAACAACGGGGAGTGGGAGGAGGTGGAGGGTAATGAGGTGGAGGGGAGGATGGAGGGACGGGGGGAGCGGGAGGGGGTAGAGGTAAGTAGGTAGTAGTGAGTCGCAAAGAGAAACAGAATAGAGAGAGAAAGATAAACTAAGAAAATCTTTTAAGAACTAAAGGAGAAAGACTAACGAGTGGTAACGAACGAAAGCAAGGAGAGAGAGAGAGAGAGAGAGAGACAGACAGACAGACAGACAGAAAGAGAGCGAGAAAAAGAGAGAGAGAAAGACAGACAGACAGAGAGAGAGAGAGAGAGACACTAAGCAAAACTACCAAAAACTAAAGAAGACAAAGAACTACTAAGAGGGCAGACGGAGACCATTCTATGTAATCTAAGTTTTGGAACAAGACGAAGGAGAGGAAATTTTGATGGGCGGGTTTGGTTGTTAGTGTAGAGTGGTTGATGGCTTTGGTGAGTGGTCGTTAAAGTGATCAGAATTAAAGGCAAAGAGAACAAAAGAGCTCTTACCATCGACATTTCAGTACTTTGTCGTTGTGGAAGAAGTTTTAACCTCTCGGGTCAAAGAGTTATAGAGAAACCTTCCATAGATTAACTTGAGCTTTCTGTTACCATATTTCAGTGTGATACTTCCTTATTCTCTGTTCGTTTATTATCCTTGACAAAAAGATTCGGCCGTTTAGAAGTACTGAAGAAGAAAACTCGACTGTTATCTGTAAGTTGTCAGACTAAATTGTTCCCTGATACCTCAAGAAACGTGTATGATGTATAAAGGAGAAATATTATCTCTTTCTCATTTTCTCTATGATTGCTGTGATTCATCCTTTGGCTGAGTCAACAAGATGTGGTCAAAATACATTATCAATAAGTTCCATTGTATTTTCTTTTGTTCAGAGTTGAAGTGGTCTTTTGCGGGAGGCTAAAGAACAGCAATTCATAAGTATGGGGTATACGAGGTAAGAGGCTGAGAACCCGAACGACTAACGTTTAAAGTCAGTGTCCCAGGAATCGGAGGCGTCTTCATGACATCCGCTGAACCGTTAATGTAACGAATTCGCCTCGACGCCATTTATTCCTCTTGCGAATTTTGTTGTACATGATAAGTAATATTATAATTGTCTACGTGTATGTACTATGCGCATGCGCTGTGAGACGCTCTTTTGGTGAATGTTGATACCAACACTTTAAGCCAACATACTTTGAAATCGTTTTCAGAAATTCGTTAACGGTTCGCAATAACTGTCTCGCATTCAAACGACGACAAGACAGTTTCCTAAATACCACAAAATCCAATCAAGTAAATGTGTTCAGTATTCGTAAGCCACCAATTTGAATTTATTAATTATTTATCTTTTTAGCATACGCCGAAAAAAGGATGTTTGGCTGTTGAAAGACGGGAAATTAGTTATCTAAATTAATGTCGGTTGTGAGTGACAGAATGTTTAGTGACAATTCTGTTCAGTGACAAAGCAACTGCAGTGTCGTTTGTCCATCATATTCTTCGTGAAAATTCTCACATATTACCACCACATCGTTTAAGCTGGGAACAGAACACAAAAAGGACAATGATACGTATTGTTAATACAAAAATAACCGTTCTGTGATCTAGAAAAAGAGAAAAAGTTAATATTAGGATTTATCAGCCGGTAAAAGGATTCAGAAATACCCAGCCGTCAGCACGGCCAACTGCTGACAAATTAAAATCGAACTTTCCGGCAGGCGGCCACTCAGTGTGCATATTAATAACAAAACATCAATAATCTGATATTCAGATAGGGTGGACGGGTTGGGTCACGTGACCAAAGAGAACTTCTATTCTACGGCATCCAGGAATATGATCAGCAGTGACCCCAGTTGACAGTCCATACGTTCACGTAGTTAGCAGTCCTTATGGTGACGTTTTATGTCGGGCGCCTCTAGATGGAAGAAGTCGAATAGACCAACTTAGACAATGCACGTCAACTTCAAAGGATTAGCAAATTATTGCGGTAAGCCCAAAGAGTAATTTGTTTGTGTGTGTGTGTGTGTGTGTGTGTGTGTGTGTGTGTGTGTGTGTGTGTGTGTGTGTGTGTGTGTGTGTGTGTGTGTGTGTGTGTGTGTGTGTGTGTGTGTGTGTGTGTGTGTGTGTGTGTTTGTGTGTTTGTGTGTTTGTGTGTTTGTGTGTTTGTGTGTTTGTGTGTTTGTGTGTTTGTGTGTTTGTGTGTTTGTGTGTTTGTGTGTGTTTGTGTGTTTGTGTGTTTGTGTGTTTGTGTGTGTTTGTGTGTTTGTGTGTGTGTATTCACTTGGTCTTTGGATCACGTGTTGGACTCTTGATCGACAGCTATTTCCCTCCTGGAAGAGAGCTCAGTGTGTGTGTGTGTATGTTTGTGTGTGTGTGTGTGTACGTGATTGCTTGCGTGTATATGTGCGTGCGTGTATATGTGTATGCCCGTGCGTGTATGTGCGTGAATGTATATGTGTGCGTGCGTGTATGTGTATGCATGCATGCATGCATATGTGTGTATGTATACTTGTATGTACATGTATGTGTGCGTGTATGTGTGTATGCATGTGTCAATATAAGAACATAAGAATGAAGAGGCCTGCAAGAGACCATAAGGCCTACACTAGGCAATTCCATGTCCATTACTACCTGTCATCCCCGTCCATAAAGTTGTATAACAGTTTCTTAAAACAACTGATAGTTTCAGCGCTCACTACTACATGGTTACTAAGTCTATTCCATTCGTTGACCACCCTATCAGTAAACAAATTCTTGCCTATTTCCCTCCTAAATGTGTGTGTGTATGCGTGTATGTACATAACGTGTGTTTGTGTATGTGTGTGTGTGTGTGTGTGTGCATACATACATACATATATAGTTATGTATATGCCTGGAGATCTGTATGTGTAAAGTGAGTGTGTGTGTGTGTGCGTGTGTGCGTAGTGTGTGTGTGTGTGTGTGTGTGTGTGTGCGTAGTGTGTGTGTAGTGTGTGTGTAGTGTGTGTAGTGTGTGTAGTGTGCGTAGTGTGTGTGCGTAGTGTGTGTGTGTGTACTGCGTGTGTGTACGTAGTGTGTGTGTGTGTGTGTGTGTGTGTGTGTGTGTGTGTGTATGTGTGTGTGTGTGTGTGTGTGTGTGTGTGTGGTGTGTGTGTGTGTGTGTGTGTGTGTGTGTGTGGTGTGTGTGTGTGTAGTGTGCGTGTGTGTGTGCAGTAATGTGTGCAATGCGTATGTAATGTGTACATTATAATGTGATATTCAGTAGTTCACTCGGTAGAAACAGTTCAACGGTGAAAAGAGGTGCCCCTTATTGAGCTTAACTCTAGTTGGATGACGTCATATCATGATGTACATAATCACAATGAATGATCATCGAAACCAGGGCCCCTAATTGAGCTCACCCTGTTTGAATGACGTCATCTTGGTACTGGATACGGTCACGGTAAATGAATAATGAAATCAAGGGCCCCTTATTGAGCTTTACTTCATTTAGATGACGTCAATGTATTGTGTAGACCCATGGTTATGAATAGACAGTGAAACTTAGGGCCCCGTATTGAGCGTCACTTCATTTGGATGACGTCATGTCGGTACTGTACAATTTTCTCTTAAATGTAAAATTGGGCCATTCTATTCTTCATATTCCGAAATTAGTAGTTTCTGATGATTGTAGAATAACAATCATGTAAAGACCACAGGTTGATTGATGTTTAAGTACTTTTTTCTTTTCAAATAAAAGACTAAATATGTTATTTGCTGTGTGAAACGAAAGAGGCAACTACAGAAATAACCTTTAATGTTGTTTTTTTGTGGGTTTGCGTGTGCGTACTTTTAGTATATGGCTGTGAGCAATTTTCCTAATGTTCTGGGAAAGGTTTTTATGTCCCTCGCGTCCAAAATAAACGACTCAAAATCCATCTTTTCACCAAATGTTCAATATTACCTTAGAAAGAATTGTTTGTGATTAGCTCTAATGTGTTTAGCGCGAGAAGGGTGGTGGGGGTGGGGGAGGGGGAGATGGCAAGGCAAAACAAGTTTCGTAGCAAGGGAAGTTACTTGTACATATATACACACGTGTGTACATACGCACGTACATATGCACGTACAGACGCGCACATACATGCATCCGTACACACACGCGCGCTCACGTATATATATATATATATATATATATACACATATATACACATATATACACATATATACACATATGTACACACATTCGCACATACATATAAACAGATACATACTGTACATACACACTTACTGTACATACATAAGAACGTACGCACATACACACGCACATACATACATATATACAGTATTTTCCCTTATAACTAAAGTGATAGTGCGTAAGAAATGTACAATACATGCGCACAAATATACGTACATACATACGCATATACATACGTACATACATACGTACATACATATGCATATACATACGGACATACATACGCACATACATACGGACATACATACACACATACATATACACACACATACACACATACAAAAACACAGTTATTCTCGAGTTCTTTCTTGCTCACGTAGTCTGTTTTTTCGACAAAAGGCATGTTGCGGGGGAGGGGAGAGGGGTCATCGCCTCCCCCCCACCCCCTCCCCCTTACACCCCTTTCCCCCATCCCCCATCCCCCCTCCCCCCTCCCCCCTTCCCAACAATTTACTGCAATGATGAGCGTCCATTTGCCCCCCAAGCTCTGGAAGGAATGTCTTCGTGTTTTTCCCCTTCTGTGTTTTGTGGGAGTTTTGCATGTGGAGTGGTCGTGTTTCCCCCCTCTCCGTGTTTACAACAGATTGTTCTTGGGATTACCTCTCATGTCCATTTTCTTTTTTCTTTTTTCTTTGCTCTATGGCCTCTGCCAGATTTTTTTTTTTTTTTTTTTTTTTTTTTTTTCTGTGGTGCATTTCACTCACTTTAGGTGAATCCAAAGGTTCTTTAGGGTATGAAAAGACACATGAGGTCAGCCTGAACGAAGTCTTTAAAGTGTGGCGTGGTTAATTTTTTTTCGGTCAAGCCTTGGGGATCATTTTGAAACGAATGGAACAGTCTGGCGTAACAGCATTCAAAAGTTAGTCATAGATTTTTTTTTTTTTTTTACAGAAACTAGCAGAAAACTCTGAAAGGGGCTTTTGTCCTTCTTGCTCTGAGAAAACGGAATAAAAACACAGAACCCGTACTGTATAAACACGAGAGGGGACCATTTAGGCCAGCGGAATTCGTAGAGCAAACACAGGGGCACTTCTCGACAAACACGTAAAACACGAAAGGAGGCAGCGGACAACTTGGGGGAAGTCAAACAAACACATGTCGAATATGGGAACCGGAGTAAACACGGCTTAAGCCCAAGAGATCTCTTGTGAATGGTGGAGAGCCTTGTATCAGTGACCACCAAGGCTCTCTGAGCCATTCGCAAACACGAGCGTTATTCCAACACAAAATTTCGAGAAGAGAAGAAAGCGCTCTTTAAGAAATTTTGGTCAATATTTGTTGCTGTGTTTGGTTTCCGGCTGCAAGCTTCCTTTGAACGTTCGTAATCCCTCAACTACCTTGTTCTATCTTGGCGTTTATTTCGCGAGTCGCCAGATGATTTTATTCAACCGAGAGAAAAATAGTATTCCTGAGGGTTGGCACGGAAATTGCAACAGACCATAAACTCTTGGAGTTCCTCAACTTATTTCCATCCGTAGCAACGACCGCTTCTATCTGTGTTCTGTGTGTGCGAACATAACTTCTCTTCTTTTTTTTTAATTGCAAAAAATATTGACGTAACGGACGTACTAATCCTATCACAACTACCAAGACTATCACTGTAGGAAGAGCGGACGTCTGTATCTGAACCGACTTTCATAACTGTTTTTCATCGTTAGATGTTTCATGTTTAATATATACAGTATTTTCCCTTTGAACTAAAGTGATTGTATGTAAGAAATGAACAGTACAACAATAACCAAATATGTAACTTTATGGTTTTCATGTATTCAGTATTACATAAACATCTTTGTATACTTTGCGCATGCGTATAGCTTTTCCCTTTTGGTGAAAGTCTACAATGTGTTTCCGGTCTGCCTACATGGTTTTGTGTATGCATATGAATAGTTATATTTATGCGTACACAGATATGTGTATTCATGAACGGACGATGCAGCTGCGTTCGTGTATTTGTGTTCTTATGGTGCATGTGTTGTATTGTGGTGTTGTTGTGTCGCGTGGTGTTGCGTTATGTTCGTCTTGTGTTGCGAGCATGCGTCTTGTGTTACGAGCGCTCGTCTTGTGTTGCGATCGTTCGTCTTGTGGTCCACATCTAGGTCGGATGCGAAAAAAATCATAATAATAATAAATTAATAAATAAAAACTATAATAATGTAAATAACAAATAAAATACACAAATGCGTAGGTATAGTTGAATAATAAACAAACAGGTAAATAGTAAATAATAATAAATTAACATATGACTAATAATAAATGAGAATGAAACGGACAAATGATAACAAAACAAAAACACTGCTATCAAGGTGAGACTTTTCCCTCTAACTAAGCAACCGGCCCTTCTTCCACAAAGGGTAGAAAGGATTCCTTGAACTGTTTGTCTCAGAGTGCCTGCGGTCTGTACAACGACCTTTGTGGACCTACTTCCACGACAAAGGGTCGAACAGGCACGCGTCCTTGGAAAGGATTTTTTCTCCTTTTTTCCTTTGTTAATTCTCCTGGGACTTTTTTTCTTTCACAGTACCAGTAGTCGTGAAGTTGATCACTTCTATTATCCCCAGATTCAAGTGAAAGTCAGATTGATGACTCGTCTCAAATTTTCAATTTTTCTTTCATTACCCAAAAAAATAAATAAATAAATAAATAAATAAAATTGAGACCTCGAAGAGTTTTCTTTGTACGAAGGAGGAAGACAACAAACAATTTCATCAATAAAAAAAAAAGAATATAATTTCCGTGAAGTCGAATTTTTTCCGACTCCATAATATAATCTATCGTTAGTCATATGCCAAAGTACGATAAAATTCAATATTTTGTAAAAGATAAATAAAAATAAAAAAGTAAATCCAGTCTTAAACTGGAGAGAGCAATGTTAAAAATAGGTTAAGAACAAGTCTCGTGGGCTGCTATTGAGGAACAGAAGAATGGGACAAGAGGAAAGAGAATAGAACGGAGGAGACAATGAGTAGTTGAATCCAAAAGAAAGAAATTGGAAAACAAAGTTTCAGCCTTTAGGGAAATTGGATTGACCATTACGTTGTTGCATGCAGAGGAAAAGGGTGAGGGTGAGGGTTGAGTGTGAGGATGAGAGTGTGGAGATGAGAGTGAGGGGATGAAAATGTGGGGATGAGAGTGTGGGGATGAGAGTGTGGGGATGAGAGTGTGGGGATGAGAGTGTGGGGATGAGAGTGTGGGGATGAGAGTGTGGGGATGAGAGTGTGGGGATGAGAGTGTGAGGACGAGAGTGTGAGGACGAGAGTGTGAGGACGAGAGTGTGAGGACGAGAGTGTGAGGACGAGAGTGTGAGGACGAGAGTGTGAGGACGAGAGTGTGAGGACGAGAGTGTGATGCTTAGAGTGTGATGCTTAGAGTGTGATGCTTAGAGTGTGATGCTTAGAGTGTGATGCTTAGAGTGTGATGCTTAGAGTGTGATGCTTAGAGTGTGATGCTTAGAGTGTGATGCTTAGAGTGTGATGCTTAGAGTGTGATGCTTAGAGTGTGATGCTTAGAGTGTGATGCTTAGAGTGTGATGCTTAGAGTGTGATGCTTAGAGTGTGATGCTTAGAGTGTGATGCTTAGAGTGTGATGCTTAGAGTGTGATGCTTAGAGTGTGATGCTTAGAGTGTGATGCTTAGAGTGTGATGCTTAGAGTGTGATGCTTAAGTGTGATGCTTAGAGTGTGATGCTTAGAGTGTGATGCTTAGAGTGTGATGCTTAGAGTGTGATGCTTAGAGTGTGATGCTTAGAGTGTGATGCTTAGAGTGTGATGCTTAGAGTGTGATGCTTAGAGTGTGATGCTTAGAGTGTGATGCTTAGAGTGTGATGCTTAGAGTGTGATGCTTAGAGTGTGATGCTTAGAGTGTGATGCTTAGAGTGTGAGGATGAGAGTGAGGATGAGTGTGATGCTTGAGTGTGAGGATGAGAATGTGATGCTTAGAGTGTGATGCTTGATTGTAATGCTGAGTGATGCTTGATTGTAATGCTGAGTGACGCTTGAGCGTGATGCTGAGCGGTGATGCTGAGTGGTGATGCTGAGGCCGAGAGTAAGGATGAGGATATCAGAGTTCATTAGTATTTCAGCCAGCCAGACAGGATTTCAGTTCGGGAAATATTGAGATTACGGAAACAGAAAAAAAAAGACTGAAAGAGGGAGGCAGGCAGGCAAGGTGGATTTTAATTAGAAGTTCTGAAATTGCGGACAGAACGCTTAGATGAGATTTGAGAGATTTGAGAGAGATGGAGAAATATGTCGAAAGAGATAAATAGATGAGATAGTCTCTCTCTATGGGTGATTGATGGGTTGGTGATGGACGATGCATAAAGCAACAGACCGAATATAAAAGACAATAGAACTTCACAAAATAGAAATAATAGTGAATCGTATTGAGTCAAGACTAGTCGTACCACATTTTTACCTCTTCCCAACACACCTCATATCCCCCACATACGCACCTCATACCCCCACATACACATGCACCTCATATCCCCACATACACATGCACCTCATATCCCCACATACACATGCACCTCATACCCCCACATACACACCTCATATCCCCCATACACATGCACCTTATATCCCCACATACACACCTCATATCCGCACATACACATCTTATTCCCCCCATACACACACCTCATATCCCCCATACACACACCTCATATCCCCCATACACACACCTCATATCCCCCATACACACACCTCATATCCCCATACACACACCTCATATCCCCCATACACACACCTCATATCCCCCGTACACACACCTCATACCCCACATAACCCCACACACCTCATATCCCCCGTACACACACCTCATACCCCACATACCTCTATCCCCACATACACATCTCATATCCCCCCCACACTCACCTCATATCCCCCATACACACACACCTCATATCCCAAACACACCTCATATCCCCCGTACACACACCTCATACCCCACATACACACACCTCGTACCCCACATACACACACCTCGTACCCCACATACACACACCTCATACCCCACATACACACACCTCATACCCCACATATACACACCTCATACCCCACACACCTCACACCCCACACACCTCACACCCCACACACCTCACACCCCACACACCTCACACCCCACACACCTCACACCCCACACACCTCACACCCCACACACCTCACACCCCACACACCCCACACACCTCACACCCCACACACCACACACCTCACACCCCACACACACACACCACACAACCCCCACACACACACCTCACTCCCCCCCACACACACACACACCTCACTCCCCCCCACACACCTCATTCCCCCACACACCTCACTCCCCCCACACACCTCATCCCCCCCTCCCCTCACTCCGACACCTACTCCACCCCCCACCCACACCCACACCCTCCTCCCCTGTTCCATAACTATGAGGGCGGCCGGCTTAGCCATCACAATGAAATAAAGTTTAAAAGCTTTGCCGGGAGAGAGAGGAGGAGGAGGAGGAGGAGGCCGCCAGATGCCGAATTTGACGCACAAATCATGAAAATTCTGGCCGCAGGGAGGTCACCGCATGCATACATGCATGCATACATACATACATACATACATACATACACACATACATACATACATACATACACACATACATACATACATACACAGGCACGGACACAGGCGCACACGCACAGACACACAGACGCGCACATAGACACAGGCACACGCGCACACACGCTCGCGCGCACACAAACATACGCACACACAAACGCATGCACATACACGCACATACACGCGCGGGCATACAGAAAGCACACACAAGCACACATACACAAGAATGCACACACACACACACACACACACACACACACACACACACACACACACACACACACACACACACACACACACACACACACACACACACACATTTTCTTTACAATTGACGGTCCTGTAAATATACTAAAGTGCTTTCAGGATTACATAATGTAATTTGAGATTATAAGACACATTTTCATTTTGCAAATAACCTGACAAACAAGGACAGGTAAGAGAGTTGAGCGTAATTTTAGAGATACAAAAAAAAAGATAAATAAAAAAATTGAAATACATTTTTTTTCTCTATTAAGAAATTCCGGGAAAAATATGTAGAGAAAGCAGTTTTTAAGGTCACACACACACACACACACACACACACACACACACACACACACACACACACACACACACACACACACACACACACACACACACACACACACACACACACACACACACACACACTCGCACTCGCACTCGCACTCGCACTCACTTTCTTACTCCATTCTGAACAAAGTCTCAGAATGGAGCAAGAAATGGGAAGTAGAATTCAACATCAAGAAATGCAGTATAATCGAATTTTGGAAAAGCAAGAATAAGATATCAGGACAATATAAAATTGACTAAAAAGTAAAGAAAGTAAATTCTGAAAAGGACCTAGGAGTAATCATCACCAACGACATGTCCCAGATAAACATATGAAATAGTCGGAGAAACCTACAATTTGTTGAGATCAATAAAGGTGGCTTTTAAATACCTGGATAAGAAAATGATAAGGAAAAATATTACTAACACTGATAAGGCCAAAACTGGAATATGCAGCGATGATATGATCACCCAGTACATAAAAGAATATAATAAAGTTAGAAATGATACAAAAAGAGCAACGACAAAGACGACCCCAACACTTTCAAACTTAACGTATAAACAAAGATTGGCCAAAATGGAATTGCCGACTCTGGAACAAAGAACAGAACGAGGGGGCCTACTAGCCATCTACAGGATTATGAAAGTCAAGGAACTCCTTAATAGAAAGGACTTATTAAAGTGGGATAAAGAAAAAACAAGAGGACTTGCAAAGAAACTCAAAAAGGACAGCTACTGAAGAGACCTGAAAAAGAATAGCTTTCCACACAGAGTGACAAATATCTGGAACAAACTGGACAAAGAAATAGTGTGTGCAAACACCATACAAGAATATAAGAACAAACTTGATCTTGCGAGATACAAAAACGGGTCACCACGAGCATAGCTCCCCTTCCCGTAAAATACAAATAGGTAAACACACACGCACAAGACACGCACATAAAGACACACGTAGACGCACGCACGCATACACCCAAACGCACACACACACACACACACACACACACACACACACACACACACACACACACACACACACACACACACACACACACACACACACACACACAAAGTGAACCTAAAGAGTTTATTCAGCTTTCTCTCTCTTTCTCTCTCTTTCTCTCTCTCTTCTTTCGACCGAGGGTCATTCTGGTAACCGCACGAGCTGGCGAGGAAGAGAATTTAGCTAAAGATGAAATTTCGACCTCAAACTGAAAAGCAGTGAACCCATTGCGTGTATGCACTACTGTATCTAATTCTGTTGTCGCCAGGCGATTTTATTCAGCTGAGGAAACTCCCTGTCGACGTCAGAAGTTTCAAAAAGTTCTTTCGTTCCAGAGAAGACCCAAGGAGGTCCTCCTCCCCCTCCTCCTCCTCCTCCTCCTCCTCCCCCTCCTCCTCCTCCTCCCTCCTTCCTCCTCCTCCTCCTCCTCCCTCCTCCTCCTCCTCCCTCCTCCTCCTCCTCCTCCTCTCCTCCTCCTCCTCTCTCCTCCTCCTCCTCTTCCTCCTCCCCCTCTCTCCTCCTCCTCTCTCCTCCTCCTCTCTCCTCCTCCCCCTGAAGAGTAAAGCAGATTATAGCATACTTCTTCGACGGCGAGCGGTTCCTCCTAGTCCTTCTTCGACTACGTAAGCATGGAGGGGCACTTCCCCTCCAGCCTCGCCCCGGCGGGCCAAGTCCCCTTGCCTTGGCTTCGCCGGGTCGGAGGATTCCGCTCTGCTAGGGACGGGGGATGATGCCTACCTTGCATACTCAGTATGGGATATTACTATCCCCTTCCTGTCGCTTCCTCGCGCATGGCTCGCCGGGTCCAGATGTCGTTGTCCCCGCGCCGTCGTCGTCGTCGTCGTCGTCGTCGTCGTCGTCGTCGTCGTCGTGGTGGCTAAAGGTCTGGAAGGGGTGCCCCCCCCCCCCCACGGTCTTCTCTGTCGAAGTAGCTTCTGCCGGGGGGCAGGCACGATCGTCCCGAAGTCCGAGCAGCAGAGAGGTCCTCTCTCGGCTCGGCCTCGTGCGGCGACGACGACCCCCCACATGAGGAGGAGAATGCAACAGACACAACCCTGACACGAACACGCGTAACATATGTACGACATATGTACACCCATACACCCACACTCACGAATATATACACATACACAAACACACACACATGAACGTAAACATACACAAACACACACGCACACACACACAGGGCTCGACGGCGCAATGGTATCCTGCCCAGGGCTGAAGTAATTTCAGTATCGCTG
>NC_134785.1:50242555-50270055 GCF_046742065.1 Oratosquilla oratoria | reverse complement strand
ACTTGCACACCCACTCACCTCCACATGACGTCATCCTCTTCGAAATACACAAAAATATGCATTTCCTTCACAACCAAACATAAATATCGTAACTGTCGATCTTTAGGTCCACACTCCTTCGCTCACACGCAAAAGTCTTTTAATTTTCCATGCAAGGTTTTTTTTTTTCCAAAACGTGGGTTTTAAACACCAAGTTTGAAACGGTCTTCAGCGAACAATGGCAAGGTTGGGCGCAAGAACTCCTAAGACTTCGTAGACTCTCCCACGCGCTGCCGTCGTCTTCCTGGACGACCTTGAAAAATTCTTCTCGAAATTTCGGGCCAAATGTGTTCCCTTTCCACTGGGACCTCTATCTCTGTTCTTGTGCATGAATGTGTAGAATAAGAATAAGAATATGAATAGAATAGAATAAAAAGAAATTAGTTTAACTGCTTAGTTGTTGTTTTTTCGGGTTATGCTTCAGGTAATTATAAGACTTTTTTTCAAAGCAATTCCGTAATGCTATAAATTCGCTCTTCTACTATAGATGTCTACTTCTGTGTGTACACGTACACACACGCACATACACGTACACACACGCATACACACATACATATTCACATTCACACACACACGCACATACACATACACGTATATACACGTACACACACGCATATACACACACACACACGCACATACACACACACACGCACATACACATACACACACACACACATGCACACACACATACGCACACACACGCATATACACATACACATTCACACCCACACATACGCACACACACGCATATACACATTCACACCCACACACGCATATACGCACATACACACGCATACACACGCACATACCCACGCACAAACACACACACACATACGCACATATACGCGCATACACGCACATACGCACGCACAAACACACACACATACGCACATATACGCGCATACACGCACATACGCACGCACAAACACACACACATACGCACATATACGCGCATACACACGCGTACATGCAACATAAACACGCTAGAGAAATACACAGGAGTTTAAGCTAGACGAGAGGCCTTGCTTACAGCTTTGGCTTGTCAGGAGCTTCGTGTTTTGTCTTTAAGGTTTGCACGCTCGGGGGGGGGGGGGTTCTCAATATTATTTTCTTTTTATATTCATTTGTTTTGTTTTTTCTATATATATTTTGTAACCACCTTCATATGACACGCACATACACGCACATATACGCACACATGTACACAAACATGCACACACTCGTACACACACGCATAAGCACGCGCACACATGTATACACATGCACACACGCACACACACACACACACACACACACACACACACACACACACACACATACACATACACATACACACACGCATTAATTAACCTAAGCATAATCACCAGCTAAACAAACTGTAAACTTTGTTATGTTCTCATAAAACAGGGGATGGGTGTTCCTTCATTCATGGTGGGGGGGGGGGGATCTCATTCTAGAATCCAAGTCTACCCTTTCCCCCACTATTCCCCATCCTCCTCCATTTCCCCCTCCCCCCCTCCATTTCCCCCTCCCCCCTCCATTTCCCCCTCCCCCCTCCATTTCCCCCTCCCCCCTCCATTTCCCCCTCCCCCCTCAATTTCCCCCTCCCCCTCCATTTCCCCCTCCCCCTCCATTTCCCCCTCCCCTCTATTCCCCCTCCCCCCCTCCATTCCCCCTCTCCCCCCTCCATTCCCCCTCTCCCCCCTCCATTCCCCCTCTCCCCCTCCATTCCCCCTCTTCCCCCTCCATTCCCCCTCCCCCCTCCATTCCCCCTCCCCCTCCATTCCCCCTCTCCCCCCTCCATTCCCCCTCCCCCCTCCATTCCCCCTCCCCCCTCCATTCCCCCTCCCCCTCCATTCCCCCTCTCCCCCCTCCATTCCCCCTCCCCCCTCCATTCCCCCTCCCCCCTCCATTCCCCCTCCCCCCTCCATTTCCCCTCCCCCCCTCCATTCCCCCTCCCCCCTCCATTTCTCCTCCCCCCTCCATTCCTCCTTCCCCCTCCATTCCTCCTTCCCCCTCCATTCCTCCTTCCCCCTCCATTCCACCTTCCCCCTCCATTCCCCCTTCCCCCTCCATTCCCCCTTCCCCCCTCCATTCCCCCTCCCCCTCCATCCCCCCTCCCCCTCCATCCCCCCTCCCCCCCTGCCATACATCATTCCCAAGTTCCCCCACACCTCCCCCCCCATTGTTTTCGAGTCTATCCCGTCTTCTTTTCCAACAACAAGTCTCTTGCGAGGGATTTTAGTCTATGAAAACTATTGCATATTGCAACGCCGACCCCCCCCCCTCCGTCCCCCCATCCCCCGTCCCCACCTCCCCCCTTCCCCCTAATTTCTCACTCCCTAGCCCCCCTTTGGTACCTCCTTGAGTTTCCCAAACCTTCTGGTGTAGTCTCTTGAAGTCTTGGAGTTCCTTCAGTATTTTGAAGGAGTTGGTCGTCTTTGTGTGTTGGTTCACAATGTTGTCTCATTAACAGAGTATGTTTTGGTCTCTGCTGTTTGTTTGTTTGCTTTTGTTCTCTACTCGTTGTTCTGGACGTGTTTATCATATATAATATATATATATATATATATATATATAATACTGCTGTTGCCCTGTCTAAAACCTTTAAAAAATAATTGTAAGAACTAGAGCTTCTGATTGGGTAGATTCGATATGAGAAAAGACGTCTGCTTGGAATACTTTGATAACAGAAACATACCGATTAAAATAAACCTTAAAAAAAAAAAAAAAAAAAAACGGCACGCCCCATCAGTTCCTGCCAGCCTTGAGAGCCCCTTAGGCCGGTGTTATACTGTCCGGCGCCACCGCCGCGGCTTGTTGGCGACAGAAAGGTCTCCCACGTGATGAATCATTAGACTCGAAAAGTGACGAGAGTGCTTTAACGAGGGGGGCGATGGTGGTCGTCCTTACAAAGAGTACTGACTCTGTCGCCGCCAGGAGAATCTGCTTAGTTATGGACCAAAAGGTCTCCTGTCGGCATGCTCCTGCTCCTCCTCCTCTTCCTCCTTCCTCTCCTCCTCCTCTCCTCCTCCTCCTCCTCCTCTTCCTCCTCATCCTCTCCTCCTCTTTTCATTATCCTCTCCTCCTCCTCCTCATCCTCTCCTCCTCCTCATCCTCTACCACCTCCTCCTCATCCTCTACCACCTCCTCTTCTCCTCCTCCTCTCTTCCTCCTCCTCCTCTCCTCCTCCTCCTCCTCTCCTCCTCCTCCTCTCCTCCTCCTCCTCTTCCTCATCCTCTCCTCCTCCTCCTCCTCCTCCTCCTCCTCCTTCTCCTTTCCCTATATCAAGTCGCATCCGACCCCGTCCCACAGTGTGACATGGACCTCGCGAAGGACAAGTCTTTCGTTTATACAAATGTTCCCGAGATGGACTGCTGTAAGGGATAGTTGTTGTCATGCGCTCTAGTTTACTAGCGCTTCTGTCCTTTTGGACGATCTCTCGCGATCCTACTGCCCAGCGCATTGTGAAGGATGATAATGACATAGCATTCTCACCCCACAAAAAAAAAAAAATAATAATAATAATAATAATGATAATAATAACAAAATAAAATTGAATAAAATCCACAACCCTCCAAAAAAAATCACAAAAAATCACACAAAAAATCCACACACAAAAAAGAAAGAAAATCCGAAAGGGACGATGGCAACATAGGGCCCTCCCCTCAAAAAAGAAAAAAAAAAAAAAAAAAAAAATCCAATTTTTGACATGATTTTGGAAAGTACCTGGGAGGTTCTCCCACAGAACTCTTACTCTGCGCTGTCTTTGTGTGTGTGTGTGTGTGTGTGTGTGTGTGTGTGTGTGTGTGTGTGTGTGTGTGTGTGTGCGTGTGCGTGTGCGTGTGTGCGCGCGCGCGAGAATGTTTGTGGGATTGTGTACCCGTACGTCAAGCAACCCGTTTTCTTTCCAGGTTTCCGCGTCTGGATCTGCTAAGAATACATCCTAGTTGTGCTTAGAAAAGAACGTGAACACGAGAGCCCTTGCAACCTTGGGTGGTGGTGCTAATGGTGGTGGTGATTGTAGGGGAAGAAAAGGAGGAGGAAGGGGAGGAGAGGAGGGGAGGAAGAGAAGAAGGAAGGGGAAAGGAAGAAGGGGAGGAAGAGGAGGAAGAGAATGAGAGGGGGAATAGGAAGAGGAAGAAGAGAAGTAAGAGGCGAAAAAGGCATAAAAGACGAAAGAGGAATAAGAAGAGGAGGAATAGGAAGAGGAGGATGAAGAGGAAGAGTAAGAGAAGGACGAGGAAGAGGAAGACGAGGAATAGGAAGAGGAGGAGTAGAAGCTAGGCGGTTCCGTCGCCGTCCAGCGGCCGGGATATTGTGTGGCCGACGGCCTGACTTGCTTTCCATTGATTTCCTGCACACGACTCTCACCCTCCTCCTCCTCCTCCTCCTCCTCCTCCTCCTCCTCCTCCTCCTCCCCGTCCCCCTCACCCTCACCCTCCTCCCCGTCCCCCTCCTCCCCGTCCCCCCCGTCCCCCTCCTCCCCGTCCTCCTCCTCCTCCTCCCCGTCCCCCCCTCCTCCCCGTCCCCCCCTCCTCCCCGTCCCCCCCCTCCTCCCCGTCCCCCTCCTCCCCCGTCCTCCCCCCTCCTCCCCGTCCTCCTCCTCCTCCCCCCCCCCTCCTTCCTCCTCTCCTCCCGTCCCCCTCCCCCTCCTCCCCGTCCCCCTCCCCCTCCTCCCTTCCCCCTCCCCCTCCTCCCCGTCCTCCCCGTCCCCTCCTCCCCGTCCCCTCCTCCCCGTCCCCCCCCCGTCCCCCTCCCCCCTCCTCCCCGTCCTCCTCCTCCTCCTCCCCGTCCTCCTCCTCCTCCTCCCCGTCCCCCTCCTCCCCGTCCTCCTCCTCCTCCTCCTCCTCCCTTTGCAATTCCATTCACATACCTCCCACAGGTCTAAAGGTCGCCTCCCGCAGTGTTGTGGGAGAGTCTGTCTGGACTTCAAGAACTCTTCCTTGACGACGCTTCGGTACTCGGCCTCGACCTCCGCCTCGGCCTTTGGGCGAGGCCGAGCCGGGTGTATGACAAGTACGCCCCTTTACGTCATACTCGAACTTCACGCCTCTCCTCTCTCCTCTTCCTTCTCCTCCTCCTCCTCTTCCTCCTTCTCCTCCTCCTCCTCCGACTCCGACTCCTTCTCCTCCGACTCCCCTTTCTCTTCCTGCTGCTCCTGCCCCTCCTCTTCCTTCTCCTCCTCTACTCATCTCTTCATCTCTTCATCTCCTGCTCCTCTTCCTCTCCTCCTCCTCCTCCTCCTCCTCTTCCTCCTATTTACCCCCTCCTTTCTCCTATTTATCCTCCTTCTTTCTCCCTACTCGTACTCCTCCTCCTCCTCCTCCTTCTACTCCTCTTCCTTCCGCTCATACTCCTCCTCTTCCTCTTCCTCCTACTCCTCCTCTTCTTCCTACTCTTCCTCCCCTCCTACACCTTCTCCTACTTCTCAACATCTTCTCCCCATCCTCCTCTTCCTCCCCTTCCAACTACGCCTCCACTTCTTCCTCTTCATCCTCTCCTACTACTCCTCTTCCTCCCCCTATCCCCCTCCTCCTTCTCCTCCTCCTCATCTTCCATCTCCTCCTCCTCATCTTCCATCTCCTCCTCATCTTCCATCTCTTCCTTATCTTCCATCTCCTCCTTTTCTTCCTCCTCTTCCCCCTCTTCTTCCTCCCCTCCTCCTCCCCCTCTTCTCCCATTTCCCTCCTCCTTTTCCTCCTGTCCACTTCCTCCTCGTTCACTTCCCCCTCCAATTCCTCCTCCTCTACTTCCTTCTCTTCCACTTCCTCCTCCTCTCCCTCCTCTCCTTCTCCTGTCTCCCCCTTCTCTCACCTCCCCCTCTTCCTCCTCCCCTTCTCTCTTCTCTCCCTCTTTCGCTTCTCCCTCTTCCTTCCCCTCTTCCTCCCCCTCTTCCTCCTATTATTATTCTTCCTCCTTCTACCCCTCCTACTTCTCCTCCCCTCCTTTCTCCTCCTCCCCTCCTTTCTCCTCCTCCCCTCCTTTCTCCTCCTCCTCTCCCCTCATTTCTCCCTCATCCTCCCTCCTCTCTGCCTCTCCTTCCCTTGCTCTCTCCCTCTCCCTCCCATCCTCTCCCCTTCCCCTCTCCCTCCTCTCCCTCCTCTCCTTTTCCCCTCTGCCTCCCCCGCCTCCTCCTCTGCCTCCGTCCTTTCAATGTATTACTACAACTATGACTACTTCCACCTCTTCTTCCTCCTCCTATTTCTTCCTCTTCTTCCTCCTCTTCCTCTTCTTCCTCCTCTTCCTCTTCCTCCTCCTCCTCTTCCTTCTCTTCCTTCTCCTCCTCTTCCTTCTCCTCCTCTTCCTTCTCTTCCTTCTCCTCCTCTTCCTTCTCTTCCTTCTCCTACAGTACTTCTTCCTCTTCCTCCTCTTCCTCCTCCTATTCGTCTTCCTCTTCCTCCTCCTTCCCCTCTTTCTCCTCCTTCGCCTCTTTCTCCTCTTCCTCCTCCTCCGCCGCTTTTTCCTCCTCTTCCTATTTCCTCGCCTCATTCTCCTCTTCCTATTCCTCAGTCTCCTCCTCCTCCTCCTCCATTCTCTTATTTTATTTTTTCTTCCTTCGTTCTTTTTTATTTGTCTATTTTTGTAATAATTTATTTTTATTTCTTCCTTTCTATTCCATAGAGAAAAGTTGTTGATGGATTGATGGATTTTTTATTCGTTCATCCATTCAATCAATCAATTCATTGATTAATTCTTATATATTATATATTTCTATTCTTTAGAGAAAATTGATGGAATATTTTTCTATTTTTTCCATTCATCCATCCATCCATCCATCCATCCATCCATCCATCCATCCACTCCCTTATTCATTCATTCATTCCATTATTCATTCGTTTATTCATGTATTTGATTATGTCTTTCCCCACTCCACTTGGTTCGCTCCACCCCCTTCCTCTCTCTTGATGGATCTCCTTCCTCCACTTCCGATCCACCTCCGCTCGTCCATCCACGTCTCTTCCACTGTTACACCGTCCCATTGTTCCATCGTTACACAGTTCCATTGCTCCACCGTTCCACTGTTCCATCCTTCCACACTTCCACTACGCCGTTCTACCGTTCCACCATTCCACCGGGTTACCGTTCCACTATTCCATCCCTCCACCATTCCGTCGTTCCACTGCTCCACCGTTCCACCGTTCAGTTGTTTCATTGTTCCACCGTTCCATTATTCCATTGTTTCACCGTTCCACCGTTCCACCATTCCACTTCCTCTATATTACACTATTCCACTATTTCATCATTCCATTGATCTATCGTTCTACCATTGCGCTGTTCCATCCATCCACCGTTCCAGCTTTCCACCCTTCCACCGTTCCACCCTCCCACCGTTCCACCCTTCCACCGTTCCACCCTTCCACCGTTCCACCCTTCCACCGTTCCACCCTTCCACTGTTCCACCCTTCCACCGTTCCACCCTTCCACTGTTCCACCCTTCCACCATTCCACCCTTCCAGCTTTCCACCCTTCCAGCTTTCCTCCCTTCCACCCTTCCAGCTTTCCACCCTTCCACCGTTCCAGCTTTCCACCCTTCCACCCTTCCAGCTTTCCACCCTTCCACTGTTCCACCCTTCCACCGTTCCAGCTTTCCACTGTTCTACCGTTCCACCCTTCCACCCGGCTTACCCGTGCCTGTCCCCGCCGCCATAAATCTGTTTCCCCTTTTTGTCTGACCTCTCCTCGGCCCCTGACCCAGCCCCGCCCCCTCTCCACCCACCAATCCACCCAGCCTCCACCTCCCCTTCCACCTTCATCGAATTCCACAACTCCACTTTCTATTCTTACCGTCAGTCTTCAGCCTTAGCGGGCGTGTGAGCGTGCGTGTGTGTGTGTGTGTGTGTGTGTGTGTGTGTGTGTGTGTGTGTGTGTGTGTGTGTGTGTGTGTGTGTGCGTATGTGTGCGCGTATATGTGTGTGCATGTGGACCTGCGTGTACGTGTGCGTGCGTGCGTGTGTATGTTAGCGCATGCGTGTGTGCGCGGGCGCGTGCGTGTGTGTGTGGGCGAATGTGTATATACACTACTAATTAATTCCTCCAGTCTTTATGTATCTATTCTCTATTTTGATTTTTTTTCCTTCTTATTGAAGCCTTTGGCTTTTCCTTTTTTTTTTTTTTTTTTTTTTTTGCGAAATGGAAATGTGCAACAAGAAACAGACTTGCTCCCCAAGTCTTCGAACTAATCTTTCCAATATTGGAAAAGATTTCCGCCTTTTTTTAACTGAAGCATGGCTAGGTATTGGGTAACATCTTTCGGCGTGACGAGCCGTTCCGTGACCCAGCGTGACACAAGGAAATATGAGGTCACACAAGCTGCCTCCTCTCTATCTCTTTCTCTCCCTCTCTCTCTTTCTCTTTCTCTCCCTCTCTCTCTTTCTCTCTCTCTCTCTCTCTCTCTCTCTCTCTCTCTCTCTCTCTCTCTCTCTCTCTCTCTCTCTCTCTCTCTCTCTCTCTCTCTCTCTCTCTCTCTCTCTCTCTCTCTCTCTCTCTCTCTCTCTCTCTCTCTCTCTCTCTCTCTCTCTCTCTCTCTCTCTCGCCCTCTCCTTCTTAACTTGACCTTTAGAAAGAAAAAATCTTTGTTGCTCCCCTGAAACAAAACGGTGATAAGGGTAATATGTTATATATATATATATATATATATATATATATATATATATATATATATATATATATATATATATATATATATTTATTTATGGTCCCCAGTGAACAGATTTTCATCTTTTCAGTCACATTAATTTACTTTCATTCCATGCCATCACGATCACAAACCCAGTTCAGACGTAACAAGTGACAAGTGACTTAGCCCATTAGTGCTATGGGCTAAATCACTGGTCACTTGTTACGTCTGAGCTGGGTTCGAGTCCTTACCTTGACCACGTATCAGTTTCCACACATGTGCTTCCATCGAGCTCCTCGTTAGTCTCGACTGTGATGGCATGGAATTAAAGTGAATTAATGTGGTTGAAAAGATGAATAAATATACATATATATATATATATATATATATATATATATATATATGTGTGTGTGTGTGTGTGTGTGTGTGTGTGTGTGTGTGTGTGTGTGTGAACAAAAAAATTTGAGTTTTTGACTCCACCTTTAACTGGACGAAACATTAAAGCACTTGACACAAAAAAAGTCGATAAAGAGCTCCACGGTAATATTAATCCAGAAAAACGAAAATGAAAATAAAAGAACGAAAAAAACTAAAATATAAAATAGGAGGAAAAAATGAAATAGTTACTTCACAGGCAAACAAACAGGAGCAATGCCCGTGGAAGTGTTTGCTTTTCGTTCTCCACTGAATTAGCTCCAGAAGACCCCAAAGAGATCAGAAGCCTCGATCTTTTTGGTCCATCCGGTTCTTCGGGTCTTCCAAGAACGACTCCCGAGGGCGGCGTGGGGTGGGGGTGGGGGGAGCTCCTGAAGGAGGGGGGACGACGCTCCTGAAGGGGGGGACGTCGATGCTCCTGAAGGAAGAGGGGGGGCGCTCCTGAAGGAAGGAGGGGGGACGATCCTGAAGGAGGGGACGTCGATCTGAATCAGGTCCCCCAAGTGAAGGAGTTTCTATATCTTCAGTAATGCAGTGGCAAGGTCCTCTTTGTCCCCGGCTCGTGAACACACAGCCCCAGGAACGACACCCAATGAAAGTTGGAAGCTCAGTCTTGTACTGTTTCTGAGCGTATGGGGAAATGATGACGTTTATGAGTCGTTTATGAGCCTGTCCTGTCGTAGGCTTATATTTTTATTCCATATTCATCCCTAAGCTTAGTTGTGCCTGAAACATCATTTGATTCTGTGAAGGGGTACCTTTGAAGTAGGTGCTCTCAACTTACTCTCCCATGAACCACCATTCTTATGTGTTGCTGTTGTTCATCCTCCTGGAGACAGCTCGAAAACATTTTCTTTGTTCAAAACATATTTATTCATTGTTCAAAACATATTTCTTTTATTGTTATTTATGTTCAAGGTAAAAATAACCGAGTATTCTGGACTCTCACGAACCCCCATTCTCATGGGTTGCTGTTCTTCAGCCTCCTGGAGACTCTTTGTTCTAAAACTAACATATTTCTTTATTGTCAAATACGTTCAAGGTAAAAATAACCGAGTATTCTGAATTCTTACGTACCCCCATTCTTATGGGTTGCTGTTCTCCAGCCCCCTAGAGACTCTCCTCTTAAACAAACAGACTTCTTTATTGTCAAATAGCTCAAAATGGTAAAAGTAACCAAGTATTCTGCACTTTCACGAACCTCCATTCTTATGGGTTGCTGTTCTTCAGCCTCCTGGAGACTCTTTGCTCTAAAACAAATAATTTCTTTGTCAAATAGTTCAAAATAGTAAATAAAGTAACCGAATATTCTGCAAATTCAAAGTTTCCCTCATCCAAAAAAATATTAGTTTTCTGGTTTGCAAGGACATAATTCACAAATAAATATGCTAACCATCTTACAAAACTGTTTACAATTGAAAGCGAACGTCTTGCATTGTGGTCACGTACACACGTAACTTGTTTTTACTCTTTGATATTCGAGTCATCTGTGATTTCACGATGGCTACATCCAGCCAGCCCCCCCCCCCCCCGTCGCACGTTCGGGGAAGACATTTCGATGTCAAAACGACATACAAAAGTCTCAATGATTTATTCGACCCCCTCAACCTCGTTTGACAGTGCACTGGTGACGTCATCACAAGCGTACTGATCTCGCATTCGCTTAGTTGTGGGTTCGAGTCCCTGGCTTCTCTCCGATTCTCAGCAGTGTGTTACGTGCCCCAACAGTCCCCATAGCGTATGATAAGGCAAAGGTAACGGCTTCGGCCGCAGTTACTCAGCACCTCTTGGCGTAGGTTCCTTACATTCAAGTGGATCAAAGGCTTTAACAAGGGAGACGCAAGCAAGGTCATCATATCAAGACAACAGGGCAGGATTCGTAGTAATGGACTTAAATTGGACAAATTTAAATTTAAGAAGGAATGGGCAAGAATTGGTTTACTAATAGGGTGGTCAACTAATGGAATAGATTTAGTAACCATGTAGTAGTGAGCACTGAAACTATCGGTTGTTTTAAGAAACGGCTAGACAACTTTATGGATGTAGATGACAGGTGGCCATGGGCATGGAACTGCCTAGTGTAGGTCTTATGGTCTTTTGCAATCTCCTTCATATGTTCTTATGTTTGTTATTCTTTGACACCTCAGTTACATGTTCTTCATGAATGTGGATGACAGGTGATAATGGACATGGAACTGCCTAGTGAAGACCTTATGGTCTCTTGTATTCTCTTTTGTTCTTATGTTCTTATGTTCGTTATTCTTTGACGCCTCAGTTACATGTTCTTCGTGGGAGTAATTCTTGTTCCTCTTTTGTCTCTTTCCAGGATGCCATGCAAGGAGCCTCAGCATGGAATACAACCAGAATGGATCCATCTCTTCCCTCCACCTCTCCGCCAACAACCTCCCCATCGTCACTGGGCCCAGGAAACTCTCCCCGCTCTCCCCCACTCACAGCCCTCCCCTCTCCGAAGCCTCCACCGCCAACCATGCAGCCTTCAACGACCTCCCCCTCAACCACCTCCATAACCACCACCACCACAACCACCACCATCACCACCACCATCATCATCACCACGTCAGAACCCCAGAGGAGGTGGTCAACAGGAAGGTCCTGTCCCCAGACACGCCGCCGTTGTCCACGAAGTCAGAGGAGAAGGACACTCTCATCCAGCAGAAGACGAAGAGGAAGGAGACCTACATCAACGTGGAGAGCCTAGAGGAGGAAGAGGAAGGGGAGGACCAGTTGACGGAGGCGTGGAAGAGGAAGAGGAGAAGGCCGGAGACGGTGAACGTCCCGGAGTATCTTCAGTCTGCCCCCATCACCCGCGTCCAGCACCCTCTGGAAGAAAACATCCTCCTGACGTTCCTGACCACGCTGGCTACGGTGGCGCTGACGTGCCTCGTCAGTATACCGATCAGCCTCCTGATGGTACTCATCATGCCCCTCGCGATGCTCGTCAAGACTGTGGCTGCCTCTTGTACCAAGGAGAGCCTGAGAGGCTGCAACGACTGTCACATCGACTACCTGGCTGCTCACGACGCCCAGTTCCTCCTCCAAGACGTGGACAACAACTCCATCATGCACAGCGTCCTCGTCATCGACGCTTCCATGAACCTGAAGAAGATCAAGCAGCTGGTGGCCACGAGGGTGGTGGAGGCCAAGAACGGAGCGGGGAACCTCATGTACCCGAGGTTCACCCAACGCGTCTCCAGGCATCGAGGTGGACCCGCCTGGTCTCCAGACTCGTCCTTCAGCCTCCACAACCACATCTTCGCCGGGCCGTCCTCGATCAGCACCGAGATCGATCTCCAGAAGTACCTGTCCTCGCTCCTGTCGCAGCCTTTGCCGACCTCGAGGCCCCTGTGGGAGATCATAGTCCTCCATGACTACGGCCGGAGCCGAGACACGGTGATGGTGTGTCGCCTGCACCAGTGTCTCTCGGATGGTATGTCGCTCCTGAAGGTCTTGTGCCAATCTCTCTCCGACAACCAAATCATGCACATCCCCCAGAAACCGCACTTCGGCGGCACCACCTACGGAATGAACCTGATGCGTGCCTTCCTGGTGGGGCCCCTGACGGCCCTGACGTGGCTCTGGTGGTGGAAACCCGACCTCAACCTCCTGACCATCACGCACCGCAAGCTCAACCACTACCGTCACCACAGTCTCCTTCAGCGTCGCCGGAACGACACCGAAGAAGACGACGAAGAGGACGATACGAACTCCCTCGACTCCTGCACGGCGGTGGGGGCCCGGCCCTCCTCCTCTTCCTCGTCCTTCTGCGCCCTCTGCAGACGGTGCTGCGGGTCAGGGGGTCACAAGAAGGCCAAGACCTCGAAGAGTCCGGGAGGATCGAAGGGGACGAAGCCGTGGAGGGTCAAACAGAACCAGGGAAGCCGCGCGTACACAGTCTCCGGAGACGGCGGGGGGACGGACAACACGGACAGCGCCGGTCACGTCGTCGTCTGGGCCTCGCAGGTCCCGGTCAACCGGGTCACCAGGATCAAGCAGGTCACCAGGACCTGTCTCAACGATGTCCTCCTCGCTGCCCTGGCCGGGGCTCTTCGGGTCACCCTCCAACGGATGGGAATCCATCATCCGCCAGATCTCAAGGTTAGTGTCACCTCAGGAGATTCTTCTTGTGTTGAACTGGGGATGACGACGACGAGGAGGAGGAGGAGGAGGAGGAGGAGGATAAAGAGGAGCAGGAGGAGGGATGGAGATAACAAAGCGAGATATTCGGAGTGAGTGTGTGTGTGCGTGTGTGGGTGTGTGTGGGTGTATTTACCTAGTATCTTACGGGAAGGGGAGTTATGCTCGTGGTGTCCCGCCTTTATATCTTGCAGTGTCTAGTGTGATTCACCATGGTCTTTGGATCACGTGTTGGACTCGTGATCGACAGTTATTTCCCTCCCGGAAGAGTGTGTGTTTGTGTGTGTGTGTACGCTTACGTGCGCGTACATATGTATTGCAAGTGTGGGTATCGTTTGGTCTAGTAGATGATTGAATGAATACAATTTACAAATGTATGTATGTGTGTGTGTGTATGTCTGTGTGTGTGTGTGTGTGTGTGTGTGTGTGTGTGTGTGTGTGTGTGTGTGTGTGTGTGTGTGTGTGTGTGTGTGTGTGTGAGTGAGTGAGTGAGTGAGTGAGTGAGTGATGGGTGTGTCTTATCGTATGCCACCGTCATCCGTTGTCACGTTTTATGTGTCTTTGCCCCTTCACCCTCCTCATATACTCGTGTGCCTGATTTGGTGCTTTTGCATGTGCTTGGTGGTGATGTGGATGATTGTGGACGTTTGAGAATGTGTCTTCCGAGTGTCTTACATTTTCACCAGAATTGTAGTGTCCATTTGCCTTTATACCCTTACCATCATCTCCTGCTTGTGTATAGGTGCCTCTTGTGTCTGTACCTGTTGTCTGTGGCTGTTGTCCGTTGTCTGTATGTATCTATGTGCCTCTATACCCTTGCCATGTTCTCCTACTTGTATATATTATGTGTCTGTTGTGCGTCTGTGCCTGTGTTGTGTCTGTTGTGTCTGTCTATTGTGTATCTGTGTTTTCTGTGTCTGTTGTTTTTGTGTTGTGTGTCTGAGTCGATTGTGTGTTTGTCTGTTGCATGTGTTTGTGTGTCTGTGTCTTGTGTGTTTGTGTTGTGTGCCTGTGTCTGCGCGTTGTTATATCTGCCCCTGCTGTCTGTTTACCTCGACCTTCTAAACGACCTTTCTAAATTACCCGAATCCCCTCCCTCGTCCTCTGCTCGCTTTCTTTCCCTTCCCGATCGTCATTCCGGATATTTCCATCTCCAGTTCTTTCCTCCAGCAGCGGCAACAACAACAACAGAAGACCAGGATCTTCTTGGACCTGTTTGCTCCGACTAAACCTTTCATCTCGTTATTTCAAGAGAAAGAATGAAAGAAGAAGAAGAAGAAGAAAAAAAAGTTTCTCGAGTCTAATCTTTCCCCAAGTGACCTTGAAGTATGTTGACCAAAATCTTTCTCCTTTCAGATAATATCGTGACCTTTTCAGATCATATCGTGAAATTGTTGGATAATATCGTAACATTGTCGGATAGTATAGTGACCTTGTTGGGTAATATAGTGACCTTGTCGAGTAGTATCGTGACCGTGAAGGGTAGTATCGTGACATTGTCTGGGTAGTATCTTGACCTTGTCGGATAGTATCGTGACCTTTTCGTGTAGTATCATGACCTTGTCGGATTGTATCGTGACCTTGTCGGGTAGTATCGTGACCTTGTTGGATAGTATCATAGCCTTGTCGGGTAGTATCGTAACCTTGTCAGATAGTATCGTGACCTTGTTGAGTAGTATCGTGACCTTGTCGGGTAGTATCGTGACCTTGTCGGGTAGTATCGTGACCTTGTCGGGTAGTATCGTGACCTTGTCGGGTAGTATCGTGACCTTGTCGAGTAATATCGTGACCTTGTCGAGTACTATCGTGACCTTGTAGGATAGTATCGTGACCTTGCTGGGTAGTATCGTGACCTTGTCGGATAGTATCGTGACCTTGTCGGGTAGTTTAGTGACCTTGTCGGGTAGTATCGTGACCTTGTCGGATATCATCGTGACCTTGTTGGGTAGTATTGTTCGACCAGCCACCTACTCGCCGGGTACTCGTAACCTTTACTGCATTAACTCGTACGCTCGTACAATCTACCTTTACTCGTGCACTCACTCTCCTGTACTCGTACATGCACTCGTCCAACCACCTACTCACTCGTACTCTCACTCGCTCGTTTCACTGACTCGTTCGTTTACTCGTGAGTCTCGGAGAAAGAAGGAAGGAAGGAAGAAGGAACTTCGATTAATAAAGACTCGAGAGAAACCGTGGGCGGAGAGCCAACTTTCTAAACGACTAAATGACTACAAATTTGCCCAAACTTCTGCTGCTCGGTACTCTTTTGAAATACAGATGACTTCTCCTCCTCCTCCCCCTTTTTTCCTCCTTTTTTTGGGGGGGGGGGAGGGGAGGGCATGCCTCTGCTGGGGTCATTAGAGGCGCGTTGGTCCCGCATTCGCTTGGCTCTGGATTCGAGTCCTGTACTTTTCTTCTATTCCCAGCAATATAGTTACCTGCCCCAAACAGTCGCCAAAGCGTATGATAGGACTAATGTATGACTGCCAAGCTAGTGTGGTGTCTTGCTGTAAGATTTCACGTTAGAGACCATAAGTTTCTGCATAAAACAGTAATTAAGCCATAAGAAAACCATATTTTTCGCCATTCAGTATTTGTTTCGAGACAAATGCATTATGAAAACACAATGTTAACACATGACAAAGTATGAACATCACATAATGAAAATTGGTACTGTTTACAAATGTTCTTGATGCTCGTACTGTGCAATGTGTTTACATTGTGTACAAGTATTATATAACACTTGAAAAGGGGAATTTATTTCATATTGTTTAAAACACATTAAAGAAACACATCGCATTCGGAGAAAAAGCGTAAGATTTTCAACTTACGCCGTAAGACTCGCCAATCATAGAAATTGCGAAAGACTTGGGCAAAAACCGTAAGACTTGACAGGTATGCAAATGTAGCTACTCAGCGCCTCCTGGCGTAGGCTCCTTACCATCAACACTCCTTTATCGCTATTTCACTTCCTGTGTCTGTCTACCAATCTCTTGTCCGTCTTTTTTTCAATGACTACCTGTATAAAAAAAAATTATAATAAAAAATATAAAATAAAATAGAAATAGAAATACTAATATAGCTAAAAAATAAAGATACATTTCATAGTAAAGCAGAAACGAATTAAAATAAAAAGAAAAAACACGGAACTACAAAAACTGTTGAAAGATGTCAGACGGCGATTTTCATGCAGAGGCAGAGCTTTCAAAATTTCGTGAAGAGGCCGAGATGAAGACTTCTGATGAGAAGAGTCTTCGCTCTCGGCCGCCAAGAAGCGCAAATTAAAGATGCTAATAACAGAAGAAGAGCGCAAACTAACGTTCGGCTTAGAAAAGAAAAAGAAAATTTTCCTCAAAGAGCCAAAGGCATGAATCCTTTTCAAAAAAAAAAAAAAAAAAAAAAATGGAGGAGAATGAAAACGCCTTCGACAAGCGGCGCCTTTTCGTAGACACAAAGAATTTTGTCCAGAACTCGAAAGTCTTGGGAAAAAAAATTGGATCGTGAAGACGCCTTAGACAAGCGGCATATTAAAAAAAAAATCGAGATCTTCTTCTTCTTCTTCTTCTTCTTCTTCTTCTTCTTCTTCTTCTTCTTCTTCTTCTTCTTCTTCTTCTTCTTCTTCTTCTTCTTCTTCTTCTTCTTCTTCTTCTTCTTCTTCTTCTTCTTCTTCTTCTTATTCCTCTTCCTCTTCTTTCTTCTTCTTCTTCTTCTTCTTCTTCTTCTTCTTCTTCTTCTTCTTCTTCTTCTTCTTCTTCTTCTTCTTCTTCTTCTTCTTCTTCTTCTTCTTCTTCTTCTTCTTCTTCTTCTTCTTCTTCTTCTTCTTCTTCTTCTTCTTCTTCTTCTTCTTCTTCTTCTTCTTCTTCTTCTTCTTCTTCTTCTTCTTCTTCTTCTTCTTCTTCTTCTTCTTCTTCTTCTTCTTCTCTCCTCCTCCTCCTCCTCCTCCTCCTCCTCCTCCTCCTCCTCCTCCTCCTCCTCCTCCTCCTCCTCCTCCTCCTCCTCCTCCTCCTCCTCCTCCTCCTCCTCCTCCTCCTCCTCCTCCTCCTCCTCCTCCTTCTTCTTCTTCTTCTTCTTCTTCTTCTTCTTCTTCTTCTTCTTCCTTTTCTTCTTCTTCTTCCTTTTCTTCTTCTTGTTCCTTTTCTTCTTCTTGTTCTTCTACCTTCTTCTTGTTCTTCTACCTTCTTCCTTCTTCTTCTTCTTCTTCAAGACTCCTTCAACAAGCTGCGTCTTTCAAAAAATAGTTGTCGAAACCTCAAGAGGCAAAGGCGCCATAACTTTTCGAAAAGACAAAAAGGAATGATTTTTTGGGAAAATATCGAAAATTACTCCCGTGGAAGTTCGAAATATAAAAAAAAGAAGTCCGATCTCAAGCCTGCCTTTCGAACGGAAACACAAGTGGATTCACTCGTAGGTACTACAGCGGTGGGCGAATAGAAAATTGTATTTTATTTAAAAAGGAGCATGCCAACAGGAGACCTTTTGGTCCATAACTAGGTCGGATGCAAAAAAAAAATGATAATGATAAATAAATAATCAAATAAAATTTATATGAATAAGAAATGATAATCAAGGAAATAATGATAAACAGAAATAATAACAAATAAATAAATATAAAATAAATGGTAGGCATTCGTAGTCTTCAACTCGACTCCAGCAACTTCGCCATCGGAGGCAGTTACCGCGGAACCAAATCAAATCGCCTGCCGGCAGACAACGTAAAGGAAACGTGCCACCCAGTACGGAAGGTGGAAGGGGGGAGGAGGAGGGAGGATACGAAAGTGTAGCTGTTCGTAGGCTCAGGACGGAATTAAAGAAATGAAATTAGAAAATAAAAAAACGCAAAGAAGAACAATGGGACGGTCAGCTGGGACGAAAGCCCATTCTTTGGGAGGGTGGGAGAGAGGGGGAGGGGGAGAGGGGAGAGAGAGGGGGATTAAAGAAAAACGTAGAACGTTGTGTGGTCTTCCCACGAGGTCTGAGAGCAGAGAGAAAAGAGCAGAGAGCAGTTTCGACGATAGCAATTGAAATATTTTTTGAGAGTCGGAAGATTTCTGAAGTCCGATTTTTTTTTTTTTACTCAAAAATCCTTTAATATTTTAAAGAACGAAATTTTGCTCAAATATGACAAGCCGTGTGAAACAAGTCAGCGATTGTGTAGGTATTTTTTTTATGAATTCTGTATTTAAAGTATATAATGAATTCGACTATATTAGGCAAAAAGGAGCTTTGATTTTTTTGGGGGGAGGGTATGTGGGGGATTAATTCGACTATATTTAAGAAATTCTTATATTCGTATCCAACCAAAAACTTTGCATCGAACAGATAAAACTATTTAGAAAGTTACAAATGAATTTTAATCCGATATCCTAAAAATTCGAATTTGAACAAAGGATGTAGCTGTAATATCCTGTTCTTCAATGTTCTCTTCTTCAACACGTGAACATTCTTCTGTTCAACGCCCTTCCTTGTTCTTCTGTCTCGTTCTTTTTCCTTCCCTCTTCCTGGCCATTTACCTACTCTTCCCTCTTTACCTTTCCCTCTGCTGCCTCACCCACTCCTCTACCCCATCTTTCTCTTCCTCTATATTTTTCTTCCACCGCACTCGCATCTTCACCCACACCTTCACCCACTCCCTCACCCACATCTTCACCCACTCCCTCACCCACATCTTCACCCACTCCCTCACCCACACCCTCACCCACATCATCATCCACTCTCTCACACACCCACACTTTCATCCATACTCTCACCCACATCCTCACATACATCCTCACCCACTCCCTCAACTATATCCTCACCCACATCCTCACCCACTCCCTCAACCATATCCTCACCCACATCCTCACCCACTCCCTCAACTATATCCTCACCCACATCCTCACCCACTCCCTCACCCACATCCTCACCCACACCCTCACCCACATCATCATCCACACCCTCACCCACATCATCATCCACACCCTCACCCACACCCTCACCCACACCCTCAACCACACCCTCAACCACACCCTCACCCACACCCATACCTTCACCTACACCCACACCCACTCCCTCACGCCCATATCCTAATCGCCACTCACACCTTCACCTACACCCTCACCCACACCCTCACCCACATCCTCATCCTCACCCACATCCTCATCCTCACCCACAACCTCGCCTTCACCCTGACCGCCACCCACACCCTCACCCACACTCTCACCCTCACCATCATCATCACCCTTATACCTTCACCCACGACCTCACCTCACCTCACCTAAGCACTCGAGCCCCTCCTCCTCCTCCTCTCGCTGTCCCACTCTTTTTCTTCTTGTCACCTTTTGTCCTTCATTCTTTGTTTTCTCCCTCCACTCTCCTCCACTCCCACTCCTCCACTCCCACTCCTCCACTACCTCAACTTCACTCCTCCTCCACTACCTCTCCCCCTCCAGCCTTTCCTCCCCCTCCTCCTCCTCCACCTCCTCCACTTCCTTCACTCCCTTTTTCCATTTTCTCCACTACCTCTCCCCCTCCATCAACTTTCCTCCTCCACATCCTCCACTTCCACATCCTCCTCCTTCCTCAACTCCCCTCCTCCACCTCTTCCACTCTCCTCCTCATCAACTGTCTCTCCCTTGAGGTCTCTCACAGTGGAGCCGCTATTACGCCGTTACGAGTCTTGGGAGTGCTAGTGAGTCCTGACCTTAAATCCAAGAAACGGTGCATTAGAGCCAGGAATAGAGCTAACAAAGCATTAGGTTTCATTATTAGGACGGTTACGAATAAAAGTGCAGAGGTAGTTATCAAACTCTATCTGGCGTTAGTTAGACCCACATTTGACTATGCGGTACAGTCTTAGTCTCTGTCCTATAGAATGGATATCAATTCACTAGAATCTGTACAGAGGAGAATGATCAAAATGATACATGGGCTCAGAAATTTACTTTACGAGGACAGGATTAGGCACCTCAATCTACACTCTCTGGAAAGACACAGAGTGCGGGGTGAATCTAATAGAGGTATTCAAGTGGATCAAGGGCTTTAATAAGGGGGATGCAAACAAGGTCATCATATTAAGACAACAGGGCAGGACTCGCAGTAATGGATTTAAATTGGACAAATTTAGATTTAAGAAGGAAATAGGCAAGAACTGGTTTACCTATAGATTGGTCAACGAATGGAATAGACTTAGTAACCATGTAGTTAGTGAGCGCTGAAACTATCGGTCGTTTTAAGAGAAGGTTAGATAGCTCTATGAACAGGGATGACAGGTGTTAATATTAGGACATGGAACTCCCTACTGTAGGCCTTATGGCCTCTTGCAGTCTCCTTCTTATGTTCACACGTTCTTTTGACTCTTAGCTTCTGCTTGTGATAAGTACAAAACTTGTGGATGTAAACTAATTATTTATCTTGTCATTTGATCATATGTCCATTTGCTTTTTATATACCTTATTAGCTTCTTTGTAGATTTATTTATTTATTCAAGGATTTATATATTCATCTAATCATGGATTAACCATCTACCATTTATTTGCTTTTGTTTCAAAAGACAAGAGGTCACATATTTTATCGTAAACCATTTCCGAGGTGACGTAAAACAAAAAATAGATAATTATCACACTCGTCATCGCTAAGCCATGAATTACACTCACTTCCCTTCGAAAAACGGGTCTTGCAAACCCACAGACAACTCCAGTAAAACAGTCTTAGCGCTCTGAGACGGATATTTGATGTCACGAAGCTGCCGTGAGGTATTGCGTGAGAGAAAGACTCACGCGATCTCACGGGAGGTATTGAAAGTCTGTCACGGTGACAAGTCAAAGTTCTTAGATCTGAAGAAACCCAAGGTCTATTTTTACTTGGTGCTAGGTCGAGATGAAGGGAATTCAGGTTTCTGATACTGACATGGAATTTTGTATTTATAGATGATATATATGCAGATCTATATGAATGTGTATATATGTGTGTATATGTGTATATATGCGTATGTGTGCATATGTGTATGTGTATATACGTTGTATGTATGTATATGGTGTATGCATTTAATATAAAGCATATATATATATATATTTTATATATAATTGTGTGTGTGTATATGTGCATATATGCGTATGTGTTTACGTTTGTATATATGTGTGTATATAGTGTATGCATTTAATGTAAAGCATGTATATAGTATATACTTGTATATAGTGCACTTACGCAGTGTATGCATATATGTATGTATATATGTATCTATGAATGTATGCATTTGATGTGTGTTTAATGTAATGCATGTATATATGTATATATCGCATATACTGTACGTATGTAGTGTATGCATGTATGTACTTAGTGTATGCATGTATATATGAATAGTGTATATAGTGTGTATATAATGTGTAGGTAGTATGTATGCAGTGCATGTAATATAATGTAGTACATACAAGGTAAGCAATTTATGTACGTTTGTGAGTGTGTACGAAATGTAATAATACATCTTTGTCGGCGTGCATGTCAGTTAGCGTCTGTTTCAAAACATGCAAGCATTCATGCACATATAGTATATTTGTTTCGTAAACTTTCCCACTAACTTGTATCTCTTTCTAGTCGTTTCCTTTATTCATTTACTCCTCTTTCCATGTTCGTTTCTTGATTTTTTTTTGGGGGGGGGAGAGGGGGGGCGCTTGATATTGACACAACCAAAATTTCTTCAAGAACTTTTTTCGAAAGCAGATATTGAATTTGGAAGGAACGAAGTGAGGACCTTCCAGTCCAAGACTTGACGCGACTTTAAAAGTCTTTAGGAAGAAGGAACGAAGACTAAGAGGAAGAATAGAAAACGGGAGATGGAAGAAAACGTGTAAAGAGGGGGAAATCTGTGGGAAATCGAAAGTGAAATAGCCCAATTTGGAAATGAGTCTAAATGGGACGGAATTTTCGTCCCATTTGCTAAAGAGGTCAAAAAGACGAATGTGAAGGAGGGAAAGAAGAAAGGAAGAGACTTAAGTTGCAGACCGAAACGGGGATGATGTCATTGTAGCAAAAAAATAATCCACAAGAAGGGTGTGTGCGTGTGTGTGTGTGTGTGCGTGTGTTTGTGTCTGTCTCTGTGTCTGTATGTCTGCGTATGTGCGCGTGTACGTGTTTGTATGTGTGCGTGCGTGCGTGTGCGTACATACACACACGTATATATATATATATATATATATATATATATATGTATATATATATGTTGCTTCGTCTCGCGTGCATGACTAACTAGGAAAGCGAAGAGAGAGAGAGAGAGGGTGGGGGGACGAAGAGTAAAGGAGGGAGGGAGAGAGAGAGGATGAGAGAGGGAGAGATGAGGAGAAAGGGAGAGGGAAGGAAGGAGGGAGAGGAAAGGAGTGAGGAAGGGGGAGGAAGGAGAAGGAGGGAGGGAAAGAGAGGGAAGGAGGGAAGGAGAGAGGAGGAGGGAGGGAGAGAGAAGGAGGGAGGAAGATGGAAGGAAGGAGGGATGGAGAGGGAAGGAGGGAGAGAGAAGGAAGGAGGGAGAGAGAGAGAGGGAGAGAGGTGGAAGGAGGGAGAGAGGAGGAGGGAGGGAGAGAGAAGGAGGGAGGAAGATGGAAGGAAGGAGGGATGGAGAGGGAAGGAGTGAGGAAAAGGGAAGGGAAGTGGGAGGGAGGGAAGGAGTGGGTTAGGGAGGAAGAGTGAAATAGGGAGGGAGAGGGAAGGAAGGATCGAAAGAGAGGGAGGGGAAGGAGGGTGTGAGTAAGGGGAGGGTGTTAGGGGGAAGTTGAAGGCTGGCGTAGCTGATGTCTCCTTTTCCCGACAGGAAGAATAAAAAGAAGAGGAAGAAGAATAGGAAGGTGGTCAAGGCCTCACAGACACGCGTCACCAGAGTCCAAACCTCTGATGTTGTAAGGGAGAGAGAGAGAGGGGGGGGTGGAGGGAATGTAGGGGAATGGGGAGGGAGGGATGGGAAAGGGGGAAGGAAGGGAGGCAAATGGGGAAGGAGGAAAGGAAAGGATATCCCAATCGTAATGAACTCTGTACTGTCACTAGTGTGTTCCTCTGTGTAGATGCTATTTCGTTCTTGTGTAAAGATCTATGGTTATATACCAAATAGCCTTTTCCCCCTTATAAGGGGGATAGCCACCCACTGGTTTCCCTTTGCAAGATCTCATAGCTCTTTATGGGTCAGTCCTTAGAGCAAGACGTTGCACAGCCGAGTCTGGTGTACCCCCACAGATTCATTGACATGGCGACCCCCATCCCATCTCCTAGTCTCCTCATGTTAACAAAAGTTTTGAGAATTGTTTCAATCTTGCTAGTAATTTTTTGAATTTTGAACAAAAAATGTGCATTTCAAGAGTCGGTGAAGAAGAGTAGTATGGTGATAGTTTGAGAACGAGAGTAATGGATACGTCCATAATCAAATGAAAAATCCTCTTTCGAGTCGACGCAGTACTCGCGTACGGGATCAGCGGTCCTTTATATATCATTCAGTTTTGCAATAGTTGATCACTCGTTCATCTCCACCTGGCCCCAATGTTTTTTATTTATTTTATTTTTTGTGTAGTGTGTGTGTGTGTGTGTGTGTGTGTGTGTGTGTGTGTGTGTGTGTGTGTGTGTGTGTGTGTGTGTGTGTGTGTCTGTGTGTGTGTGTCTGTGTGTCTGTGTGTTGTGTGTGTGTGTGTGTTTACCTAGTTGTATTTACCTAGTTGTATCTTACGGGAAGGGGAGCTATGCTCGTAGAGTCCCGTCTTTATATCTCAGTGTCTAGTCTGCTCTTACATTCGTGTATAGTTTTTGCACACACTATTGTTTTATCCAGTTTGTTCCAGATATCCATAACTCTGTGGAAAACCTATTTTTTTCAGGTCTCTTCTTTAACTTTTTTTTTTAGTTTCTTTTCATGTCCCCTTGAATTTCTCTTACCACAATTTAGTAAGTCCTCTCTATCAAGGACTTCCGTGCCTTTCATGATTCTGTAAATGGTCAGTAGGTCGCCTCTTTCTCTTCTCTGTGTGTGTGTGTGTGTGTGTGTGTGTGTGTGTGTGTGTGTGTGTGTGTGTGTGTGTGTGTGTGTGTGTGTGCGTGTGTGTGTGTGTGTGTGTGTGTGTGTGTGTGTGTGTGTGTGTGTGTGTGTGTGTGTGTATGTGTGTGTGTGACCTCGTGCAACATCGAACGAACGAACGAACGACCGAACAATGGCGTGCATGAAAAGGATATTTTCGTCATGCAAGACACCTCTAATAGACGCCCGTGTAGGGCATCTGATCACTTGAAGGTATTTTGGGGATTTCGTCGCCCCGATCTGCGTGCGAGCTCTTGTAGCCCAAATTTATCCTCAAAGTAGTTCCTAAATTTATCCCTAAATATTCCTTTACCCGTATGATGTATTAACTGCACAATTCTAGTGCCGTCAATATGTATGTATGTATGTATGTATGTATTTATGTATGCATGTATATATGTATGTATATGTGTAATGAATGTAAAATATGTATGTATGTAATGTATGTATTTTTGTATGTATGTATGTATGGTATGCATCTTATGTGTACGTATGTAAGGCATGCACATATGTATGTAATGTATGTATATATGCATGTATAGTATGTAGTACATGGTACATAGTACATGTACTTTCCCTTGAAATCGTGACAAAGTACACCGTGAGTACAAATGGAGTACACGAGGAAGTACAAATTTGAGAACCGACGAACAATTTATCTCCTTATCTATCTATTCATTAGTTTATTCTTTTATGTATTTATTTGCTTCCTTTGTTTTTCTAGACCTTTTATTTCATTTATCGAACTTTTTATTTTATTCTGTTTTACAATGTTTACCCGTTTTTTTGCTACCTCCGTTGTAAGGGGGAAAAAGCCTTGGTGTATGTATGTATGTACCTATTTGTAATCGTTTTCTTATTCGTTCGTGTGTTTTCTTGGTTTTGTATGATTGTTTTGTTTGATTTCGTTTATTCGATTTGTCTTCGTTTCGGACATTTAATATTACATTTATTTACTTGTATATTTACATACTCGTTAATTGGTTTATCCATATACATTTTTTCTTCTTTTCTTTTTCTCTTTCTCTACTTGACATATGATTGTTTTGATGTCATTCATTCGTTTTGTCTTTATTTCGGATATTTGATATTACATATTTTTACTTGTATATTTACATACTCATTAATTAATTTAGGCATATACTTTTTTTTTTTTTTTTCTTCCTGGCTCGCCTAACTGGACCCCTTTCCAGAACGGTTTATCTTGTTGTCTGCAAGGTACATCTTGACACAGAAGCGAGCACCTCGGACAAACGAGTGTTTGCCCACAAGGCCTGGCTTCTTTCATGCAAGCCAACGGTCATTTAATGAAGTAAAACAGTCAGTCGCGATTAGGGACAAGAACGCCTGGTTGGCCAGGCGCACGACCTCTGAATGCCTTGGTTATGCTTTCTAAATAGTCTCGTTTTATACATTTTTTTCAACATATTCGTTACCCCTTTTTCCTCTCCATTCTCTCTTTTGCTCTCTCTTCCTTCTCTACCTCTTTTCCTTCTCTCCCTCTTATCCTTCTCTCCCTCTTATCCTTCTCTCCCTCTTATCCTTCTCTCCCTCTTATCCTTCTCTTTCTTCCTTCTCTCTTTTCCTTTCTCTTCCTCTCTCTCTCTCTCTCTCTCCTTCTCTCTTTTCTCTCTCTCTCTCTCTCTCTCTCTCTCTCTCTATCTCTACCTTTATCTCTCTATTCCTCTCTTACAAAGGATTACAAGGGCGGAGCATGCCGATAGGACACCTTTTGATCCATATCTAGGTCGGATCTCCATCTCTCTTTCTCTTTATCTTTCTATCTCTATCTCTATCTTTCTATCTCTATCTCTCCGGTTGACCGCTCTCTTCATCCCAGTCTGCCAACTGTCGACACAAATCACTTTCTCCTCACCCATCCATTCATCTATCCATCCATCCATCTATCTATCCTTCCATCCATCCTTCCTACTCCTTGTTCTCCTTCCATCCTTCCTCCCTCTTCCCTCCCTCCTCCCTCCCTCCCTCCCTCTTCCTTCTTCTTCCCCCTCCTCTCATTCCTCTCTCATTCCTCCCTCCCTCCCTCCCTCCCTCCCTCCCCCCCTCCCTCGCTCGCTCCTCCTCTCATTCCTCCCTCTCCCTCCCTCTCCCTCCTCCTCTCATTCCTCCCTCTCCCTCCCCCCTCCTCCTTCTTCCCTCCCTACCCTCTTTCCCCCCTCGCTCTTCCCTCCCTCCCCTCTTTCCTCCTCCCTCGCTCTTCCCTCCCTCCCCTCTTTCCTCCTCGCTCCCTCCTCCCTCCCCCTCCCCCCTCCTTCCTCCTCCTGTGTTCGTGGGTACCCCGCTGTTGACTGGGTGACCCCTTACCGTCGCCGACACCAAGCGCAGGTGGCGATCTGGGTTGTTACTCTCTCCCTTTGGTCTTGGCTCTTCTTTTCGTGTCGCCAGCTGCTCCAGACAGATGGTTTTTCCTCCACGCTACTTACGATAGCCATGCCTGGCCTGTTTTTCATCCGCCATGTCCCGTTTTCCACTGTTTAAGGCCTGTTTTTACCAGGAATGTCCTGTTTTTATTTTGTCCTATTTTCATCATGTAGGTCCTGTTTCTCACTGTCCTGTTTTTCACCCTTCAGGTCCTGCTTTCCACTGTATATTTCCTGTTTTTTCACTAGTTGTATCTTGTCCTTTACTATATCCTATTTCACTATACATGTATATATATATATACATATATATATATATAAACGTTTCTCAATACTTGTCCTTTTTTACTATACGTGTCCAATTTCTATTGTATATGACCTTTTTCACTGTCCTGTTTTTCACTTTTGGCGGAATCTTCCACCACAAGAGCGCCGCTCGTCTACAAATTTGTTTCTGTTCCAGAGTGTTGACACGAAAGTACGTCTTTCTCCTCACGTCCGAACTATTTCTCTTTTCTTTTGTTTCTTTGGCTCTCCTTCCTTAGCTTCATTTTTTTTTTTTTTGCCTGGTTTATGGACCTGCCAACTCCTTCAAGAAATTTTGACCTCCGCTGGTGTGGCGTTTTTCTTTGCTCCGTTTTCTTTTGGCCGACTACGTTGGTATTCTTCTTTTTCTTTTTTCCCTCTTATTCGTATTCTTTTTGTTCTTGTTTCTATTCTTACTTTTATTCTTATTTTTCTTCTTATATTTTCTTATTTTTATTCTTATTATTCTTATCATTCTTATTCTTCTTATTCTTTTTATTTTTATTCTTATTATTCTTATTCTTATTTGTATTCTTAATTA
>NC_134785.1:50235055-50237555 GCF_046742065.1 Oratosquilla oratoria | reverse complement strand
CGTGCACACACACACACACACACACACATACACACACACACACACACACACACACACACACACACACACACATATACACACATATACACACGTGTATGTGTGTATAACACATACACACACATACACGACCAAGGCAACGTCGGAGGTCGTCGTGAGCATTTCGCCACAAAACCTTTTGCTTGGGTTCCGAATCCTTCCCACAAATCTTTACCAAACTCCTCACAAGAACTCCTCCCCCACTTCCCCCCACCCCCACCCACCCCCACACACACCACCTACAGTCTCCCTTGAAACCTTTTTTCCAATCCCTCCTCGTCATCCCTTCTCCTCCTCCTCCTCCTCCTCCTCCTCCTTTCTCCTTTCTCCTCCTCTTCCTTTCTCCCCTTTCATCTCCTTTCTCCTGTCCCCTTTCCCTTTCTCCTTCCTTCTCCTCTTTTCTCCTCGTTGTTTTTATTCCTTTTCCTTTCCCCTCTTCTTTCTTTCCCTCCTTTCCCCTCCTCATTCTTTTCCCCTCATTTTCCCCTCATTTCCCATTTTCTTCCTTTTCCCTCCTTCCTTTCCCATCCTCTTCCTCTTCTCCTTTTCCTCTTTCTTTCCCCTCATCTTCTTTTTCCCTCTTCCTTTCCCCTCCTTCCTTTCCCCTCTTCCCCTCTTCCTTTCCCCTCCTCCTTTCCCCTCCTTTCCCCTCCTCTTCTTCTTTTCCCCTCCTCTTCTTCTTTTCCCTTTCTCTTCTTCTTTTACCCTCCTCTTCCCCCTCCTCTTCTCTTCCCCTCCTCCTCCTCTTCTTTTCCCCCTCATCCTTTTCTTTTCCCCTCCACCTCTTCTTTTCCCCTCCTCTTCTCTTCCCCCTCCTCTTCTCTTCTTCTTTTCCACCCCTTCTTTTCCCCTCTTCCCTTCCCCTTCTCTTCTCTTCCCCTCCTCTTCTTTTCCCCTCCTCTTCTCTTCCCCTCCTCTTCTCTTCCCCCTCTTCTTTTTCCCCTCCTCTTCTCTTCCCCTCCACCTCTTCTTTTCCCCTCCTCTTCTTTTCCCCTCTTCCTCTTCCCTTCCCCCTCCTCCTTTTCCCCTCCACCTCTTCTTTTCCCCTCTTCCTCTTCTCTTCCCCCTCCTCCTCTTCTCTTCCCCTCTTCCTCTTTCCCTCTCCTCCTCTTCTCTTCCCCTCTTCCTCTTCTCTTCCCCTCTTCCTCTTCTCTTCCCCCTCCTCCTTTTCTCTTCCCCTCTTCCTCTTTTTTCCCTTCCTCCTCTTCTTCTCTTCCCCTCTTCTCTTTCCCTTCTTCTTCTCTTCCCTCTTTCTCCCCCTCCTCTTCCTTTCTCCCCCTCTGTGTGCTCTCATTCGTTCCCCCTCTCCCCGTTTGAGGTGGAACAGACCATTTGTCACATACAGAACACGTATGCGCGCACTTTCTCTGGCATTTTGTAAACATTGTCCTATTACCACCTAATCGTTTGCCATCTCTTTTCTACATTTTTTTCTTTTTTTTTTCTTTTTTTTCTGTCTTCTTTTCGTCTTCCTTCGTTCCTTGTCCTTTACCTCCTGTTCCCTCCCTCTCTCCTCTTTTCCTTCTCTTTTCCTGTTCCTTACAAAGGATTACAAAGGCGGAGCATGCCGACAGGAGACCTTTTGATCCATATCTAGGTCGGATGCAAAAAAAGAAAAAAAATCATATTAATAATAGATTAAAACTATAATAATGTAAAAATAACAAAAAATACAAATAAATGCATAGGTATAGTTGAATAACAAACAAAAAGGTAAATAGTAAATGATTATAAATTGATATATAACTAATAATAAATGAAAATCAGACAGACAAATTATAACAAAACAAAAGCAAATAATATAACATAAATTATAATCATTACAGCATCTTACTTAGGTATTTATCTAAATGATTCTTAAAGCTTCGAACTGAACTACATTGCACTACCTTGTCCGTAATCTGTTCTTCCTTCTTTGTTCTCTTCCATTCCCTCTTTTCTCTTCCACCTCTTCCTTCTCCTCCCTCCCTCCTTCCCCCATTGTACTCCCTCCTTCCCTCCCCCTCCCATTGTAACTCCCTCCTTCCCTCCCTCCCTCACTCACTCACTCACTCACTCACTCCCTCACTCACTCCCACCCCCATTGTACTCCCTCCTTCCTTCCCTCTCCCATTGTAACTCCCTCTCTCTCCCATTGTAACTCCCTCCCTCCCCCATTGTACTCCCTCCTTCCCTCCCCTTCCCATTGTAACTCCCTCCCTCCCTCCCACCCCCCATTGTACTCCCTCCTTCCCTCCCTCTCCCATTGTAACTCCCTCCCACCCTCCCTCCCTCCCTCCCACCCCCCATTGTACTCATTCCCTCCCTCTCCCATTGTAACTCCCTCCTTCCCTCCCACCCCCCATTGTACTCCCTCCTTCCCTCCCTCTCCCATTGTAACTCCCTCCCTCCCTCCCACCCCCCATTGTACTCCCTCCTTCCCTCCCTCTCCCATTGTAACTCCCTCCTTCCCTCCCTCCCTCCC